>NC_039274.1:17356814-17529314 GCF_003368295.1 Carassius auratus
TTTGTTTGAGAACAAAAAGATTCATTGTGTAAAAAATAAATAATTTGTAAGAAAATTGTATGCTGTAATCTGTATCGTGAAGTTTATCACATCATAAGTATGTTTATTTTATCTCAGCCGCCACATTTTTTCATGTGTCTTTAGGCCTCTGCCTCACATCAAGAATGACACGCTTCTCTTCCAACCCGTTGGTAATCCTGTGTTTGTCAAAGATATTCTCATTTTTCCCGAGCACATAGAAAGCTGCAATAAAGGTAAGCCAAAAGCACAAAATCTTCCAGAAACTATTTGTGTATTTTAATATCTCTGTGGTGCTTCCCAAAAAGATTTCTCGTTCACAAGTTATTATAAGTTGTTATAGCCTGTTTAACTCTATATGTTATTCTTTTCTTTTTAATAATGAAAATGATTTGATTTACTAACTTATGTAACAATTTAAAACTCAGTTCTGTTATTTATAATAAATTATTTGGCGTTTACAGCGGTCATATCCCACCATACGTCACTGATGCCCCGGCTGCACCTCCAAAACAAGTTTATGCATTTTACTTATCAACCATTTACTGTGCTCTTTTGATGGAAACTATTCAGAGCATGAATGACCTTTCTGAATGGGTTTTTATAGTTTGAGAGCAACACTTACTGCGTAGCTTCACATGCATTGTGAAATAAACTGTTGCATGCTGTCATCTCTATTTATATAGCACTATGTAAACATATATAAACTATATGTTGTATATAATTGTGTATGCATTGGGCATTGCACTTTAAAATTTTAATCTTTTCAGAAAACTGCCAGCTTAAATATTTCACCCAAAAATGTATCATCCTCAGGCCATTCAAGATGTAGATGAGGTTGTTTCTTCATCAGATTTGGAAAAATGTAGCATTGCATCATTTGTTCACAAATGGCTGCTCTGCAGTGAATGGGTGCCGTCGGAATGAGAGTCCAAACAGCTGATAAAAACATCACAATAATCCAAAATTAGGGCTGGGCGACAAAGCAGCAACCATAATTATCACAATGTTAATTTTCCTCGATAAAACGATAACCAGAGTAGATGCACAACTCTCTGATGAGTCTCGATCACATGACACTAAACAGCGCTGTGAGAAGTGCTCAAGTTCAGCCAAGGACACAAATGGCTTGGTTTAAGCCAGATCACAAACAGATGAAATACGGTGCGCAATGATAGTCTTTCCAATCTAGACATCGGCATCATTTACCACGGATTTACTGTAGTAACCAGGGTTCCTGCGGTCCTTAAAAAGTCTTAAAATGCTTTTAATTTCCTTGTATTAAGTTCGAAAGCGCCCCCTGCTGGCAGAGAATTAATGTGCATTTTCAGTAATGCTGGTGTTGTGAGTAAGGTATTCCTGCCAAACCGTGCGTGCTTGTGTGTGTTTGTGTATATGTGTGTGTGTGTGTGTGTTTTGAATTGAACAGTCATCTTGCATGAAACCTGCATGAAGCATTTGGCAGCCTTATTTTATGAGTATATAATAACTACAAGGCGACTGACGTGCTCTGACTCTTTCAGTTTTTGCAAGTCTTCTTGGAGAAACCATACTAATCGATGACTTGGATTCTGCTAATGATTATCGACGGGGGGTAAGACACTGATTGTGTGTGTTCGTGATGAAAAAATGTCAAGCACTTACAGCAAGCGTGCATATAACCGTGTGCTGAATGTTTGGTAGGTGGTTCAGAATAAGATGCAGTGCCCCACGCTCCTAACGCGTCAGGGCGAGCGGATACGCAGCAACGGGAAGTTCGGAGGACTGCAGAACAAGGCTCCGCCCATTGAGAAACTTCGAGGACAAGTGTTTGGAGCGCCGTTACCCAAAGAGCACAACCTCATACGCCATCAGATAGGTAACATACACACTGCATCTCAAACTAAATACCTGCAAAACCTGGCTTTATCGAGTTGTTTTGGAAAATAATGCAACACGTTTCATTCCATAATGCATCACACTTTTCAGAAAGCTTACATGATGATAAAAAAGATCATCTGTGTTGTGTGTGTACAGAGTTACTGCAGCAGTGTCGTGTTGCAATGCAGAAGGCGTCTAAGGTCCGGTCTGAGTATAACAGTCATGTGGAGCACCTGCAGAGTCCTCAGATGAAACAGAAACAGCAAGAGCTCCAGCAGCAGGAGCAAGAGTTACGAGATCTTGAGGAAACCCTCGGTAAGTGCTTTCCTCAGTCTAGGTCTGGTTACTTTCTGAATGCAAAACCGGACTTTTGACAGATCCTGTTTTCTTAGTCCTTATGGGGTATACAGTAGATTAAAAGTGTGAGGAGTATGCATGGGTTTAAGTGTGAAAAAGCATTTTAGCGTAAGGCTGCAGCATTAAAACTTTGCATTTCTTGCAAGTTTGCTGCCTTTTATGCTTTTGATGTCTGGATTTCTAAATATGAAACAAATATGCATATTCTTAAGACGTCTATTCGAATGCTGTAGTGTGTGTGTGTGTGTGTGTGTGTGTGTGTGTGTGTGTGTGTTTGCAGCCAGAACTCCTGAGCAAATGTACGCTGCGAGAGTGAAGCGAGGACTTGAGCCAGGATCTCCCTCGGTCCCTCCTAAAAGAGCCCGCCGCAAACTAGGTACATTAACAGCAGTCCTCTGAAGTCTTTATTTTCTTCCTCGTCTGGTGTCTTTTCACTGACATTAATAGCATGTTGTTTTGTTTCTGCAGATTCATGAACTAACGCGAGCTGACGGCTGATGCAATGTTTTTTTTAATGAGTTTATCCAGAGTGTCTTAAGATTCTCACATATTTTATGTTCTTTGCAAATCTTTTTGTTTTACTTTTCACTCTTTACAGACTTTAAGCAGAATGCAACAAAGTTTTATAATTGGACTGTGTCCATAATATATTTTGTATCTTTTTAAGAAAAAAAAAGTTTTTAAACTTACATCAAGTCTGGTCTTTTTTATACTAAACCTAAAGCAATCACACTCTCAGCGAAATCCTATTCAGATGGGTTTGTTTTCCTGCCACGTGTTTAAGTCCAGTGTATACGTAGCAGATGCATACAGCTTAAACCAGCATTTCAACACATGTAATGATGGATTTTAGTACGTTCTCATCACCAAGGTTCCCTCCACAATAAATCAATATGATTTATCCTTGACAGCAATAAAAAAAACAATTATCTTTACAAATTTTCATAAATTTTTAAGCTTAAATGCAATACCCCAAAGCTACACATTTCCAGTCTTTATTTAAAAGCTTTTACCTTGAACGTTTAAGTTAGAATAGTTGGCGAGAGCGTGATCGTGAACACAATGAAGCTGTGAGTGTGACCAATGAGAAGATGAGTTTACGTGTTCGGTGTGATTTGTGTTTAATGTCCCCTTTTAGACACTTGTTATGCCTTTTTACATACAGTAAATGCTGTAATAAAATCACAAGGTGGTTTTACTAATGTATTTTGTTGTAGAATAAAACATGAAAATATTGTGCGTTTCTAGATCTTATTTCAGGCTTTTAACCAAAACCCTGATTAAAGGACGATGGAGCCAGATGTGTTGAGATGCTGTCACTCGTTCTGGCGTAGGGCCTGCAGGAATACATCATCCCATTGTTTTGTCTGAAATCGTCCTCTGTAACTGAATGCAGTGCATTATTTGGGGATACCAACACCACAGTGGACATCACTTAGTGCGCTCTTAAACACTCAGTGTCCGAATCACTCATCTTTGACTGTTTTAGTGGGAAATAATGTATGATGGTATCCAACTTATTTTTTTCAGCATGACGTTATGTTCGTCCCTGCAGTTTTTCCCTGTAGTTAAAAAAGTAAATATTCACACAGTTTTGGCATACAAAGTGCCATAGTGAAAAATTGTAAAATGTATTTATTTTTTGGTACACTGAAGTCACAGGAAATCTCAATTTTAGCATATTTTTGTACTTATATTATAGTTATAGTAGTTTCCTACATGTATTTATACCTTTTAAGGGTGTTACAGTATACTGTATGATATGCATTACTAATACGTAAAATGAAAAGTTAGCCTATATATTTATGCATAGTTTTCTATTACTTTATGATTTAAATGGTCTGTGTTGTATCGGATGATATTTTAAGATCGAATCGGTCATTATTTGAATGAATTATATTCTAAGTAACATTATGAATCATATAACATGCACTCAATAAACTAAATTATATTTGTGCGGTTTCATCAGTAAATCTGTTTCTATTGTAATAGTGCAACGTTTTTGTTTTGTAATTGAAATGCTTCAAGAAAATCTCCATTTGGACCATTTAGGATTGGGGTCGCACTTTAGTTTGGGGAAACTAATTAACTAACTCTTACTTCTGCCTCAATAAACTGCTTATTAATAGTTAATTATGTAGTTGTTAAGCTTGGGTATGTATGGGTGATCTAAAATATGATCATGTAGATTATTAAGGTATTGCGTGTGCTTTATAAACAGCCAGTATGCTAGCAATAATATGCATGCTAATAAGCTTTATAAGCAGCCAGTATGCTAGTATGCTAGTAATAATCAGGCGGGAAGGAAGTCTTTCTTTTACTGTCTATGGTAATAATATGCATGCTAATAAGCTTTATAAACAGCCAGTATGCTTGTATACTAGTAATAATCAAGCGGGAAGGAAGTCTTTCTTTTACTGTCTATATGGTAATAATATGCATGCTAATAAGCTTTATAAACAGCCAGTATGCTAGTAATAATCAGGCGGGAAGGAAGTCTTTCTTTTACTGTCTATGGTAATAATATGCATGCTAATAAGCTTTATAAACAGCCAGTATGCTAGTAATAATATGCATGCTAATAAGCTTTATAAACAGCCAGTATGCTTGTATACTAGTAATAATCAAGCGGGAAGGAAGTCTTTCTTTTACTGTCTATATGGTAATAATATGCATGCTAATAAGCTTTATAAACAGCCAGTATGCTAGTAATAATCAGGCGGGAAGGAAGTCTTTCTTTTACTGTCTATGGTAATAATATGCATGCTAATAAGCTTTATAAACAGCCAGTATGCTAATAATTATATGCATGCTAATAAGCAACAAGTTCAGTAGTGAGAACTGAGTAGTTGGTGAGAATTGGTCCCTAAACTAAAGTGTTACCAGGATTGGTTCTTTAATTTGATATCATAGACATTTTAATATCCTTTGGTTTTTCTGACCAGGAATTCTTAAAAAAAAAAAAAAAAAAAAACGCATGGCATGACTGTCATAGCACGTGCGAAGCTGACCTTTTATGGCGACAGGAGCCGTTAAATACAGCCGAAGTGCACAGGAGCATCGGCGCATTAACCATAGAGGCATTAACACTGCACGTCCATTACCTTTTAACGAGTTATGGCTGTCATTTACAGTAGTATGAAGTATTACGTTTTTGGTTATTATTACATAACAAATAGGCCAACCAAGTGGCGTTTATTTAATCAATGACATACTAAATACAACACCTTTTAAAAAATAATAATAATAGAAAAAAAAAAAAAAAAAACACATTTGCATCTAAAGCGTACACTGTTAAAAATGAAGACAAAATGTTGTCACACATGTTGGTGGAAAATATTCGTATTCAGGGTTATAGTGATAAACAACGTGTCCAGTAAAGTTTTCTACAGCTTAAACAGAAATCTCCTCACCTTGTGTGGAAAAAGTTAGTATACACCCCAATATGTATCCCTAAAATGCCTTGTCAAACAATTACTGGATTGTTAACTTAATAATAAATGCCAAACCTTATATAAATGTCAATAAAGTCTCTAGCGCCACCAATGCGTCAAATATGTTTATGCTATTATTTTAGAACTGCTTGGTAAAAAGCTGTGCAAATTGCCACAGAAATAAAAAAGAGGGTTGGAGCTTCAATCTGACCATTTTTGAGGTTGGTCCTCCACCAGTGGGTCAAAGTGTCACTGATTTTTATGCTATAACTTTTGTACTGTTCAGTAGTTGTGAAAACTGGCACAGGGATAAATGAGGTTTGGAGCTTCAATCTGACCAATTTTGGTGGGTTTCTTTCAAACCTTCTAGCGCCAACAATGGGGCAGATTTGCGCTGATGCTAATACCGTTTGGTAAAAAGTTGTGAAAATTGGGACAGAACTTCAGTTTCTCTCTACTCTCTATCACCACCAATGGGTGGAATTTGCTCTGATGTTTTGCTAATAACTTCCTAACCGGGTTTTGAAAAATGGCACAGAGTTAGAGGAGGCTTGGAGCTTCACTCTGAACAATTTTGTGGTCCATCCAAACCTTTTAGTGCCACCAATGAGTCAAAATTGCACTGAATTTTATGTAAAGACTCTTGAACTTTTGAACCAAATCTTTACAAACGTTGATCAGCTCACATAAATAACATGTAATATGTTAAAATGACGCTCAACATGCACTTGCTGGAAATGTGAGAAGAAGGTTGAGTTCGGGTTCATTTGGTGTCAGAGACCAGCAGCCAAAGGTTCACTGTATGTATTTATATTTTACAACCAAACTAGAATTTTTCCAGTTATTTCTATGGGTTTTTTTGTTCTGCAGGCAGTCTGGCACCATTTATGTATATCTGTTAGACCTGTGTAAGACAATACAACATGCCTGCAGCTCAGACGTTAGGAATAATTCAGACTGTGGTTAAGTACGACCCATAATACTGAATTACATCAGTCTTAATAAAATGAATATTGTAAACATTGACAATTTTGTCCTCTCTGTGCCAAGTATAATAAGTTTGCTGTTTAATATTTTTTTGTTTTAGCGAGCATGGCCTTCACGTAATTATTACAAACGATGGGGATCTTTCTTTTTTATCTATCCAAATATCAGATAGATGTTTTGTTTTTATCCTTTTCAAATTCTTTTTATGATGTTAACTAGGGCTGGGAATCGTTAGAAATTTTCCCAATTTTCTCAATACTGTTTATTACTTATTGTCAACTTAATTTAAAGGTTAATTGGCAATGTCAAAATTCAACATATTACAGTATACAAATTTTCAGGTTCTAATTCCGGTTCCATTTAAATTAAATGTTATTATTTTTTTTTACTATTTTTTTAATGCCTCCTTACATGTAATATAGAATTGTGTGCAGTTTGGACCTCAATACGAATAATGACTTCAATTCTATCTTTTAAAACTCGAAAATATTTTACACGCAGCAAACGTACTATATTGTGGCCATGCATTATAAAGCATGCATACACTCCTGAATATGAATGTGTAAGTGTCAGGCCCTTGAGGGAGCACGTAGATCCTCTCAGATTTTGGGACTGAATATTGGATGCAGCTTCCTAAAAGGATATTTATATCATTGAAGTTGCATGGATTTGGTGGCTTTAACACTGCGGTAGAAATCACACATGCAGGTCTAAATTGACTCATATATATTATACTTCTCCAAACTCTATAAAGGGAGACATAAAGGGATTTTTATCAAAATAAGGTTTGGTCAAAATAGTTGCAATCAATCAACAAACAAACAATCAAATACATATATACAAACATACACCATGCACCTGATACTTTGGACATGTATGATGCATGCTTATAGTTTTACAGTTAAAATGTTTTGTTTGTTTGTTTGTTTGTTTGTTTTTGTTTTTATGTACTACTTTAAAAAAATGCCTGCATCCCAATTTTGTACATCACAGTAGGCTATTAGGTTAATTGGACTTTAAATGATCTATTTGAAGTGATTCAGAGATTCAAGTTTTAACCCCATAAAAGCGTACGAGTAGACAATCGGAAAGAATTTTTTCAAGTTATGTTACATTTATGATAAATAAAGACGTTTTTATAATGACAGACACTTTGGCTAATTCATTTGAATTAAATTTTAACAGTATAATAAATTATTAAAAGTAACAGGTCACCTTTGCTTTGTAAAAGTAAACCGTATAAACAAATAAAAATTACAGTAACAACGTAATAAATATTACGTCGCCTCACGCTGAACGGGGGGGGGGTTGATTTGAGCCCATATATGGTCACGTTTAAGTTTTGGGGCGTGTCTGGAGAAACTAAGGCGGAAGATTAAGGTCTGTAGCATTTTTACAATATTTCATTTACGAATCTTTTCTCATATTTAAAACGTATATGTATCGTATAGAGCATTTTAAAGTAATTTTCTTGCGGTTATTGTATGTCACGGCACGTTTTTTGTGAATCTTTATTTTTCATCCGGGACATTATTTCCGTCTGGTCGAGGTATTCCGGAAGCCGGAAGTTTGGGCGGTGGTTGAAAGCGGCGATCTCAGTTCCTCGGTGAGGCGCTTATTTTCTTTAATTCTTTGATCCTTATATACTTTTTGTAAGATTTAGTTATGCAATTCATTTTACTTTAATAATATGTAATAAATGTATACGGACAGGGAGAGTTAGCGAGACACAATATTGATTACAAATCTCTAAATATTGTCCAGACTTGTAACGTTAGCATATAACGTTACTCAAGTGTTATTCATCTGTATCTTTGTAAATATGTAAGCTTTTGCCAAAAAGTGTCGTTGTACTAGCTTCCTGTCTCATTTTATGGTTTGTTTAACGTTAATCTTGCTATCATTACTGTACGTTACACAGCTTCCTCGTGAACAGAAATGCGCTATAAATAATTAAAATGAGTCACTCATGCAGACAGAGACGTACCCGTTTCTCTTTGTCCTCTACAAAATCAAATGAAGCACCTCTTGTACCTGTTTGCACTAGGTTTATGGCTGATGTGATGCAGGACACTGTTTTCAGGGTTTTAGCATACTGCTTTGTGTTACTGTATTGTTATTAAAAGTCATTGATTGTTTTAACTCCTAAATATTTTGCATTCTCAATGAGACATGTAACAAAAATCAGCGTTTTTGTCATGTTTTCCAATACAAATATGTGAACATCCTTACACTAGATGCAGAATGGAGTCTTGTTTTGAGATTATGGAACAAAATGAAGACATACAACACGGGAACGCATGTCTGTTAGTGGGGTGTAAGAACTGGTTTTCCCTTTGAATTAAGTACATTTTTCAGTTTCACAGAAAACAAGACTTCTTATCAAAAGTCAGTTTGCTTCTCACGTGAATGTGTCTTGATTTAAGAATCTTTAGATGTTTTAACGGCTAGAAATAAGAAAATAAGACAAAAAAACAAGCAAGAACAGGCCCTTTTTTGCATTTTTTTATCAGAATGTACAGTGAAAGGTTTGTCCATATTCCAGTTTTTTTTTTTTTTTTATTAATTAGAAGTAGATATTTTGTAAGTTGTATTTTTTAAGTGCTAATACAACTCATTTTCTGCTCCCTAGACCTTTACGTTTAGAGAATTATTCCTTAAAGTTTCTGAGCATGCTCTTTAAAAAAAATAGTTCCTTCGTAAAACCTGCAGATGTCTAGTTTTGAAGAAACACTAAGAGAGATCAGATGTTTATTTTCATTTTGCTTGATGCATGATTTTTTTTTTAATGCACAATGCAATCTTTTTATAATCCGTTTTTTAACTGGACATTAAACTATTTTTGGGATCGTTTGTGATGTCTTTTTATTTTTTCCCCAGCTTGTAGGTAAAACCAAAAACAGCCAAAATGTCGAGCAAATGTCGCACCAAGGGAAAGATCACCAAGAAGCGTCCTCAGCGGGCCACCTCCAATGTCTTCGCTATGTTCGATCAGTCGCAGATTCAGGAGTTTAAGGAAGCCTTCAACATGATCGACCAGAACCGCGACGGCTTCATCGATAAGGAGGATCTTCATGACATGCTCGCTTCTCTCGGTAACGATCTGGTGGCATTAAAATTCTTGCTTTAATTTTGCATTTCATTGTTTTCGATGTAATCATACTTTCTCCCGAGTACATAAAGCAGACGGGAGAGGAACTGGTCACATCTGGAAGATATTAAAAGAGCAAAAAACTGATTTGTAATAACTTGGCAAAGGATTTTATTTTGATGATCTTCCATCATGACCATTGGGCTACAAAACAATAAACAAATAACTTAATAAATATATAATAATTGCTGTTAATAGTGTTCATCGTCTGGTTGACTGTGTCTTGTATGAAAATAAACTGACAGTCAACGCTGATAAACGACTATTAAATATTTTAAATATTTAAATAACTATTAAAAAGTTGCATTGCAATGATTTGTATCGTATGAAGCGCTATACAAATAAACTTGAATTAAACTAATACAGACACGCACTACAGAAGTAAATGAGATTATGAGGGCCGTGTCATGTTACAGCATTATAGATTGGATGTGTTTTTCTGCCGTGTTTCAGGGAAGAACCCAACAGATGACTATTTGGAGGCGATGATGACCGAAGCCCCCGGGCCCATAAACTTCACCATGTTCCTCACCATGTTCGGAGAGAAGCTGAACGGCACAGACCCCGAGGAAGTCATTCGTAATGCGTTCGCCTGCTTTGACGAGGAAGGAACAGGTGAACAGATGTCACACACAAGATTTATATGTTTGAAGAGTATATAACATTTCCAGTTTGTCAGTCATGCATAAACGAAATCGTAAGAGTTGTTTCTTACCCGACTGACAAATATAAAAATATGCATCAAATTAGGTTTATTAGATGGTTAAAACTTCCTTATGAAGCTGTGGTTTCTGTGTTTCTCACAGGCTTCGTTCAGGAGGACTATCTGAGAGAGCTGCTGACCACTATGGGAGATCGATTCACAGACGAAGAGGTCGACGAGCTCTTCAGAGAAGCGCCGATCGATAAAAAGAGCAACTTCAACTACGTGGAGTTCACCCGTATTCTTAAACACGGAGCCAAAGACAAAGACGATTAGAAAAAACCCTTTAGGCGAGAGAAATCAGTGCTGTCCGTTCACCTGGATCCCATTGAGAACGCATCTTTAGCTTTAATATACCGTATGTGCGGATGAAAATGACATGTTCACTCTGTTTAACTTCACTGGGATAAGACTTCATGTTTTGAAGGGGTTATGATACAGAATCACAAAGTCACTCATGTTAAAATGCAAGATTGAACCATGCACCTTTTTTTTTTCTTCTTCTTCTCTTAGGTTTGTGTGCCAGTGTTTTATTTTATGCAAACTGGAAAAAAATTCCTCTTGATTTCATCACACCACTGTCATGTTCAGGGCTCATGGATCATGTCTTCATATATTTGGAGCATGTCTGAGGTTTATATAATGGTATATTTAAAGTACATAGATAGTCGTACGTTGATTCAGACCTCGAAGACGAATCTCATTTCTCTGTTGATTTAGACGGTAAAAAATGTGAACGTGTTGATCTATTTCGATGCATTTGACCTCATTTGATTTCGTTGCCTAATTTTACATTATATAATATTAAATATTTTGAATAAATGTCTCTTATTAAAACATTTATGTGCAACTTACATGTTTTTTTTTTGTTTGTTTGTTTTATGTCTATGTCAATGTTTTTGGACTTAATGTAATCGTGAATACAGTCATAAATGTTGTTTTTTGTTTATTACAGTGCTGCTGATGCTTTATTACTCTGGTTTGACTGAGCAATTAATTTTCTAAAGAAACGGTGAAAACATTTCAATTTCAACAGACTTAAGACTTCAGCTAGCAACTATTTATTACTAGATTAAGCATAAACTAGTAGTTAATAGTATCTAGTGTGTGTGTGTGTGTGTGTGTGTGTGTGTGTAGGATATAAATACGCAATTCTGACTTTTTTCTTGGAATTGTGGGATATAAACGTGCAATTCTGACTCTTGGAATTGTGAGAGAGAGAGACTTTAAATTGTGAGTTTATATCTCACAGTTCTGGCTTTATAACTCGCAATCGCTCTGATGTTTTGCTAATAACTTCCTAACCGGGTTTTGAAAAATGGCACAGAGTTAGAGGAGGCTTGGAGCTTCACTCTGAACAATTTTGTGGTCCATCCAAACCTTTTAGTGCCACCAATGAGTCAAAATTGCACTGAATTTTATGTAAAGACTCTTGAACTTTTGAACCAAATCTTTACAAACGTTGATCAGCTCACATAAATAACATGTAATATGTTAAAATGACGCTCAACATGCACTTGCTGGAAATGTGAGAAGAAGGTTGAGTTCGGGTTCATTTGGTGTCAGAGACCAGCAGCCAAAGGTTCACTGTATGTATTTATATTTTACAACCAAACTAGAATTTTTCCAGTTATTTCTATGGGTTTTTTTGTTCTGCAGGCAGTCTGGCACCATTTATGTATATCTGTTAGACCTGTGTAAGACAATACAACATGCCTGCAGCTCAGACGTTAGGAATAATTCAGACTGTGGTTAAGTACGACCCATAATACTGAATTACATCAGTCTTAATAAAATGAATATTGTAAACATTGACAATTTTGTCCTCTCTGTGCCAAGTATAATAAGTTTGCTGTTTAATATTTTTTTGTTTTAGCGAGCATGGCCTTCACGTAATTATTACAAACGATGGGGATCTTTCTTTTTTATCTATCCAAATATCAGATAGATGTTTTGTTTTTATCCTTTTCAAATTCTTTTTATGATGTTAACTAGGGCTGGGAATCGTTAGAAATTTTCCCAATTTTCTCAATACTGTTTATTACTTATTGTCAACTTAATTTAAAGGTTAATTGGCAATGTCAAAATTCAACATATTACAGTATACAAATTTTCAGGTTCTAATTCCGGTTCCATTTAAATTAAATGTTATTATTTTTTTTTACTATTTTTTTAATGCCTCCTTACATGTAATATAGAATTGTGTGCAGTTTGGACCTCAATACGAATAATGACTTCAATTCTATCTTTTAAAACTCGAAAATATTTTACACGCAGCAAACGTACTATATTGTGGCCATGCATTATAAAGCATGCATACACTCCTGAATATGAATGTGTAAGTGTCAGGCCCTTGAGGGAGCACGTAGATCCTCTCAGATTTTGGGACTGAATATTGGATGCAGCTTCCTAAAAGGATATTTATATCATTGAAGTTGCATGGATTTGGTGGCTTTAACACTGCGGTAGAAATCACACATGCAGGTCTAAATTGACTCATATATATTATACTTCTCCAAACTCTATAAAGGGAGACATAAAGGGATTTTTATCAAAATAAGGTTTGGTCAAAATAGTTGCAATCAATCAACAAACAAACAATCAAATACATATATACAAACATACACCATGCACCTGATACTTTGGACATGTATGATGCATGCTTATAGTTTTACAGTTAAAATGTTTTGTTTGTTTGTTTGTTTGTTTGTTTTTGTTTTTATGTACTACTTTAAAAAAATGCCTGCATCCCAATTTTGTACATCACAGTAGGCTATTAGGTTAATTGGACTTTAAATGATCTATTTGAAGTGATTCAGAGATTCAAGTTTTAACCCCATAAAAGCGTACGAGTAGACAATCGGAAAGAATTTTTTCAAGTTATGTTACATTTATGATAAATAAAGACGTTTTTATAATGACAGACACTTTGGCTAATTCATTTGAATTAAATTTTAACAGTATAATAAATTATTAAAAGTAACAGGTCACCTTTGCTTTGTAAAAGTAAACCGTATAAACAAATAAAAATTACAGTAACAACGTAATAAATATTACGTCGCCTCACGCTGAACGGGGGGGGGGGTTGATTTGAGCCCATATATGGTCACGTTTAAGTTTTGGGGCGTGTCTGGAGAAACTAAGGCGGAAGATTAAGGTCTGTAGCATTTTTACAATATTTCATTTACGAATCTTTTCTCATATTTAAAACGTATATGTATCGTATAGAGCATTTTAAAGTAATTTTCTTGCGGTTATTGTATGTCACGGCACGTTTTTTGTGAATCTTTATTTTTCATCCGGGACATTATTTCCGTCTGGTCGAGGTATTCCGGAAGCCGGAAGTTTGGGCGGTGGTTGAAAGCGGCGATCTCAGTTCCTCGGTGAGGCGCTTATTTTCTTTAATTCTTTGATCCTTATATACTTTTTGTAAGATTTAGTTATGCAATTCATTTTACTTTAATAATATGTAATAAATGTATACGGACAGGGAGAGTTAGCGAGACACAATATTGATTACAAATCTCTAAATATTGTCCAGACTTGTAACGTTAGCATATAACGTTACTCAAGTGTTATTCATCTGTATCTTTGTAAATATGTAAGCTTTTGCCAAAAAGTGTCGTTGTACTAGCTTCCTGTCTCATTTTATGGTTTGTTTAACGTTAATCTTGCTATCATTACTGTACGTTACACAGCTTCCTCGTGAACAGAAATGCGCTATAAATAATTAAAATGAGTCACTCATGCAGACAGAGACGTACCCGTTTCTCTTTGTCCTCTACAAAATCAAATGAAGCACCTCTTGTACCTGTTTGCACTAGGTTTATGGCTGATGTGATGCAGGACACTGTTTTCAGGGTTTTAGCATACTGCTTTGTGTTACTGTATTGTTATTAAAAGTCATTGATTGTTTTAACTCCTAAATATTTTGCATTCTCAATGAGACATGTAACAAAAATCAGCGTTTTTGTCATGTTTTCCAATACAAATATGTGAACATCCTTACACTAGATGCAGAATGGAGTCTTGTTTTGAGATTATGGAACAAAATGAAGACATACAACACGGGAACGCATGTCTGTTAGTGGGGTGTAAGAACTGGTTTTCCCTTTGAATTAAGTACATTTTTCAGTTTCACAGAAAACAAGACTTCTTATCAAAAGTCAGTTTGCTTCTCACGTGAATGTGTCTTGATTTAAGAATCTTTAGATGTTTTAACGGCTAGAAATAAGAAAATAAGACAAAAAAACAAGCAAGAACAGGCCCTTTTTTGCATTTTTTTATCAGAATGTACAGTGAAAGGTTTGTCCATATTCCAGTTTTTTTTTTTTTTTATTAATTAGAAGTAGATATTTTGTAAGTTGTATTTTTTAAGTGCTAATACAACTCATTTTCTGCTCCCTAGACCTTTACGTTTAGAGAATTATTCCTTAAAGTTTCTGAGCATGCTCTTTAAAAAAAATAGTTCCTTCGTAAAACCTGCAGATGTCTAGTTTTGAAGAAACACTAAGAGAGATCAGATGTTTATTTTCATTTTGCTTGATGCATGATTTTTTTTTTAATGCACAATGCAATCTTTTTATAATCCGTTTTTTAACTGGACATTAAACTATTTTTGGGATCGTTTGTGATGTCTTTTTATTTTTTCCCCAGCTTGTAGGTAAAACCAAAAACAGCCAAAATGTCGAGCAAATGTCGCACCAAGGGAAAGATCACCAAGAAGCGTCCTCAGCGGGCCACCTCCAATGTCTTCGCTATGTTCGATCAGTCGCAGATTCAGGAGTTTAAGGAAGCCTTCAACATGATCGACCAGAACCGCGACGGCTTCATCGATAAGGAGGATCTTCATGACATGCTCGCTTCTCTCGGTAACGATCTGGTGGCATTAAAATTCTTGCTTTAATTTTGCATTTCATTGTTTTCGATGTAATCATACTTTCTCCCGAGTACATAAAGCAGACGGGAGAGGAACTGGTCACATCTGGAAGATATTAAAAGAGCAAAAAACTGATTTGTAATAACTTGGCAAAGGATTTTATTTTGATGATCTTCCATCATGACCATTGGGCTACAAAACAATAAACAAATAACTTAATAAATATATAATAATTGCTGTTAATAGTGTTCATCGTCTGGTTGACTGTGTCTTGTATGAAAATAAACTGACAGTCAACGCTGATAAACGACTATTAAATATTTTAAATATTTAAATAACTATTAAAAAGTTGCATTGCAATGATTTGTATCGTATGAAGCGCTATACAAATAAACTTGAATTAAACTAATACAGACACGCACTACAGAAGTAAATGAGATTATGAGGGCCGTGTCATGTTACAGCATTATAGATTGGATGTGTTTTTCTGCCGTGTTTCAGGGAAGAACCCAACAGATGACTATTTGGAGGCGATGATGACCGAAGCCCCCGGGCCCATAAACTTCACCATGTTCCTCACCATGTTCGGAGAGAAGCTGAACGGCACAGACCCCGAGGAAGTCATTCGTAATGCGTTCGCCTGCTTTGACGAGGAAGGAACAGGTGAACAGATGTCACACACAAGATTTATATGTTTGAAGAGTATATAACATTTCCAGTTTGTCAGTCATGCATAAACGAAATCGTAAGAGTTGTTTCTTACCCGACTGACAAATATAAAAATATGCATCAAATTAGGTTTATTAGATGGTTAAAACTTCCTTATGAAGCTGTGGTTTCTGTGTTTCTCACAGGCTTCGTTCAGGAGGACTATCTGAGAGAGCTGCTGACCACTATGGGAGATCGATTCACAGACGAAGAGGTCGACGAGCTCTTCAGAGAAGCGCCGATCGATAAAAAGAGCAACTTCAACTACGTGGAGTTCACCCGTATTCTTAAACACGGAGCCAAAGACAAAGACGATTAGAAAAAACCCTTTAGGCGAGAGAAATCAGTGCTGTCCGTTCACCTGGATCCCATTGAGAACGCATCTTTAGCTTTAATATACCGTATGTGCGGATGAAAATGACATGTTCACTCTGTTTAACTTCACTGGGATAAGACTTCATGTTTTGAAGGGGTTATGATACAGAATCACAAAGTCACTCATGTTAAAATGCAAGATTGAACCATGCACCTTTTTTTTTTCTTCTTCTTCTCTTAGGTTTGTGTGCCAGTGTTTTATTTTATGCAAACTGGAAAAAAATTCCTCTTGATTTCATCACACCACTGTCATGTTCAGGGCTCATGGATCATGTCTTCATATATTTGGAGCATGTCTGAGGTTTATATAATGGTATATTTAAAGTACATAGATAGTCGTACGTTGATTCAGACCTCGAAGACGAATCTCATTTCTCTGTTGATTTAGACGGTAAAAAATGTGAACGTGTTGATCTATTTCGATGCATTTGACCTCATTTGATTTCGTTGCCTAATTTTACATTATATAATATTAAATATTTTGAATAAATGTCTCTTATTAAAACATTTATGTGCAACTTACATGTTTTTTTTTTGTTTGTTTGTTTTATGTCTATGTCAATGTTTTTGGACTTAATGTAATCGTGAATACAGTCATAAATGTTGTTTTTTGTTTATTACAGTGCTGCTGATGCTTTATTACTCTGGTTTGACTGAGCAATTAATTTTCTAAAGAAACGGTGAAAACATTTCAATTTCAACAGACTTAAGACTTCAGCTAGCAACTATTTATTACTAGATTAAGCATAAACTAGTAGTTAATAGTATCTAGTGTGTGTGTGTGTGTGTGTGTGTGTGTGTGTGTGTGTGTGTGTGTGTGTGTGTGTGTGTGTGTGTGTGTGTGTGAAGTATAGACAAACAGCTGTTCAAATGTTGGTCACACTTCATCAATGTTGGAAACCTTTTTGTAACCTGTGAAACTTTTTTCAGGATTATTTGATGAATAAAAAGAACAGCATTTTTTTCAAAAAAGAAAAGTTTTGTAACATTTCTTTACCATCACTTTTTATCAAGCGTACACATCCTTGCTGAATAAGAGTATTGATTTCTTTAAAAAATGTAAAGGGGAAAAAC
Source organism: Carassius auratus (assembly GCF_003368295.1). Taxonomy (NCBI): domain Eukaryota; kingdom Metazoa; phylum Chordata; class Actinopteri; order Cypriniformes; family Cyprinidae; genus Carassius; species Carassius auratus. The sequence goes on from NC_039274.1 coordinate 17,374,361, forward strand.
CTGCTGACCCAAAAACATTTGAATGGTAGTGTAAATTGTTACAAAATATTTTTTATTTTGAATAAATGCTGTCCTTTTTTTATCTATTATTTTTGTACTTTTTAATTATCAAAGAATCTTGAAAAAAAGTATCACAGGTAAAAAAAAATAAAAAATAAAATGAAGCAGCATATTACTTTATTTCATTTTGTCCAAATCTTAAAGGCAAATAAAGAGAGCATGTATATTCAGACAGATTAAAGTTATTCTGCATAACGTTTCGCGACTAGACCAATGTGAGAAGCCTGATATTTAGATCTTCACTCAAGCGCTGGATGGCACTGTGAACTGTGATGCCACGAATATAACACGAAGAACGATTCATTTTCTGTTTACTTCTGATAAAAGTTGTTAGACGGTAAGAGCTCAGATACGAGTTTATGTCATTATAGTTGTTCTGTTTATAAAACACAAATAGCTGAGTCAAAACACATTGATGTTGCTCTGAAATACAGCTAAAATTGTGAACATTTCACACATGCTCTTCATTTACTGCTCACTTTCTGTTCTATGCAGCTCTCCTTGAACAGAAACATCGTATAGATTTTAAAATCTTGCTTATTACTTATAAAGCCCTGAATGGTTTAGCACCTCAGTATTTGAATGAGCTCCTGTTACATTATAATCATCCATGTCTGCTACGTTCTCAAAACTCAGGCAATTTGATAATACCTAGAATATCAAAATCAACTGCGGGCGGCAGATCCTTTTCCTATTTGGCGCCTAAACTCTGGAATAACCTACCTAACATTGTTCGGGAGGCAGACACACTCTTGCAGTTTGAATCTAGATTAAAGACCCATCTCTTTAACCTGGCTTACACATTACATACTAATATGCTTCTAATATCCAAATCCGTTAAAGGATTTTTAGGCTGCATTAATTAGGTAAACTGGAACCGGAAACACTTCACATAACACCGTACTTTCTACATCATTAGAAGAATGGCATCTACACTAATATTTGTCTGTTTCTCTCTTATTCCGAGGTCACCGTGACCACCAGATCCAGTCTGTGTCCAGACCAGATGGTGGATCAGCACCTAGAAAGGACCTCTACTGCCCTGAAAGACAGCGGAGACCAGGACAACTAGAGCCCCAGATACAGATCCCCTGTAAAGACCTTGTCTCAGAGGAGCACCAGGACAAGACCACAGGAAACAGATGATTCTTCTGCACAATCTGACTTTGCTGCAGCCTGGAATTGAACTACTGGTTTCGTCTGGTCAGAGGAGAACTGGCCCCCCAACTGAGCCTGGTTTCTCCCAAGGTTTTTTTCTCCATTCTGTCACCGATGGAGTTTCGGTTCCTTGCCGCTGTCGCCTCTGGCTTGCTTAGTTGGGGTCACTTCATCTGCAGTGATATCATTGACTTGATTGCAAATAAATGCACAGACACTATTTAACTGAACAGAGATGACATCACTGAACTCAATGATAAACTGCCTTTAACTGTCATTTTGGATTATTGACACACTGTTTTCCTAATGAATGTTGTTCAGTTGCTTTGATGCAATGTCTTTTGTTTAAAGCGCTATATAAATAAAGGTGACTTGACTTGACTTGACCGCCAGCGAGCCGCTGGTGGGATAACATCCACACGTGGGTGACCGCGCAGAAAGGTGCAATGGCAGAAGAGAGTCTTCAAACTGCTTCTGGCGGTTCAGAGATTATATCATTCAGTGCGATGGGGGTCGACAACAATCTTAACAAAGCCCTGTCCCTAACGGTGTCCGAGAAGACCTGGGCCCACACTCCAGAGGGGTGCTCTTAAGTGGAGGGACACACTGCATTACAGGATGAGCTCGTCCGGATTCTCACGAGGGCACTGAGCGATCTCGGCCTAGAGCGGGAATCCTCCACCGAACCAGTTAAAAGAAAGCTGGAGTTGTGGTTCCTTCACTCAGGCCACCAAGCTGCTGCTCCGAGGAAGCTAGACCCATTCCTTCCCGACTTAAAGGAACACTCCACCGTTTTTTGAAATAGGGCTTATTCACATTATTTCCTACATTTAGATAGGTGGGCAAATGCATTTTTGTGTCAGTGCATGCATTGTTTTAGTTTGACTGGGTCGGCGTTAGCTTAGCTTAGCACAATGAATGGAATCCTTTGTTGCCAGCTAGCATGGCCTGAGTAAAAGTGATCAAAAAAAAAAAAAAAACCCCACCTAATTACTTCTTGTGGCCTACGTATTCACAACGAGTACAAATAGCGATCCAGATTAACACTAGGCGATTTCCTAGGCAGATATTGACTTGGGACTATATTATGGGGAAGCACAGGCGAAGCACTGCTACTTCGGCGCAGAGATATCACGCAACACATGAAAACATCAACTCTATGTGAATACAGGTATAATATGGGTCGATCTATACATGCGTCATGATTAAAATAATCACTTACTCTGTGGACAGCTGTCCATTTGGTCCATTCGGCGTGGGGCGTTTTTTCCAGTTCACTTTGTCACACCGGAAAAAAAAATCGAGTACTGCAGAATGGATCAGCGCCGTGAAATCCTCTGTAGATGTGACACAACTTCGGACACGCTCATCTTGATCTGATGTGTTGAGCCTAGTCATCAATGGCAAAAACATGTCCCACTCTCTACAGCAAAGACACTCTATTTCCGTCGGCATAGATTGGCATATTCCCCCACATTCACACCACCAGTTCATGTTGGCTCTCATCCTCACGTCCTCAGGCTGTTGAGCGATCGCAACTAATACACGCGCATATAAATTTCACTCGCGGCTGGCTTGACGGTTTTTTTCTGAAGTGCGGCTGGCTTGACCGCAGTCTCCTACTGTCGTTCTATTTCCAAAGCACGCAGCTCGTCTTCTGTAAACTCTGGTTCAAAAAGGTATGGTTCTTGACTGTCTGAGAAGTCACCCTCTTCGTCTCTCTCAAAATCAGCCATGTTCATCGCCATTCGTGTACTGTAAGGAAAATAGCCAGGCAGCTACTATTCACGCCGGTATGTTGACGGAAGTCGTGGGATTTCATGTGTTGCGTGATATCTCTGCGCCGAAGTAGCAGTGCTTCGCCTAAGCAGCAGTGCTTCGCCTGTGCTTCCCCATAATATAGTCCCAAGTCAATATCTGCCTAGGAAATCGCCTAGTGTTAATCTGGATCGCTATTTGTACTCGTTGTGAATACGCAGTCCACAAGAAGTAATTAGGTGGGTTTTTTTTTATTTTTTTGATCACTTTTACTCAGGCCATGCTAGCTGGCAACAAAGGATTCCATTCATTGTGCTAAGCTAAGCTAACGCCGACCCAGTCAAACTAAAACAATGCATGCACTGACACAAAAATGCATTTGCCCACCCATCTAAATGTAGGAAATAATGTGAATAAGCCCTATTTCAAAAAACGGTGGAGTGTTCCTTTAAACGATGAGGTCACTAAGCCGTGGACTGTGCCGCAATCTACTTGCACTCGTTCTGGCGGGATGGAGATCTTCACTGAAGCCCAGAGGATATACGTGCATTCTGCCTGTCGAGGAATCCATTGCCGTGCACCTCTGCTCCTCCTCTGCCTTCCTGAAAATGGGTGAAAATTGGAGCAAAAGCCTCGTTCCTGATGGGAGGATGCAGATGAGGAGAGCACTGAGCGACGAGCCCGTTGCGAAGCATCTGAGATGTTCTCAAGAAGTACCCTTGGTGGTTGCAGGTGATAGAGATTGTCTGTGTTGTGTATGTTGAAAACGCATTAAGGCCTGTGACACCTTAACAAAAATAGCTTTTTTCAGTGGTAACGGTTTTTCAATGAAATGGCTATATGGCTACATGCTTCAATTTCAACGCAGACCACCCCGGTTCAATGGCATGGTCATGTCGACAGTTCCAGCACACAACAAGCCGCTTCTGAGGCAAGAAATTCTCAATCTCCCTGCGAAACACACTATAGAATTGGTCGCGAGATTTGCATTTGAAGGCAAAGCAAATCAGTTCACGGTGATGCCTTTCGGGCTAGCACTGGTGCCGCATACATTTACAGAATGTGTGGATGTGTCTTTCCACGATTCATTCAACTTTTTTATTGCGAAAATCCTTTTTTAAACATTATTATTATTATTAAATCATGCAGAGCGTGACTATATAATATGGGAAATATATAAACACCCTTTTTGCACATTTCCCAAAATACGAAACAAAATGTACTTTTAATTAGATCATCCCTTTCAAACGTTTATAATTTAATGAAGACTATTGCCTTTGTTACCATCAAATAATGTTTTATTTTTCATAATGGCCATAATTTTCATAATCGTAAAATGTAAAAATTAGTAACAATAATATTTTTGATACCTCTTTTTTTAAATAATAAATATTTTGCAACTTCATGAGAAATGTGAGACTGCATAGCATTGCTTAATCAACTCAAGAAATCTGATTAATTGCTTTATAATTTTTAGGTTCGCTATTTGTGTGGATGACAGCACTCTTTACTCATTTGCTTGCACAAAAGTCTATTCTCAATTTCTGCATTAAAATGCATGGGGGAAAGCAAACACAGTATTTATATCAGTGCAACAATTATTCATTATGTAATTTTGATTGCATATTATCAATGAAATTTAAACTGAAGCCTATATAAATAAAGGGCAGAATTCAACCAAATTGTTCACCATCCTGTGTTTGGGTATGTTAAATTAAGATTATTCTTTTTTTGGATGGGGAAGCTTGTTTCTGTTCGCAAATTATATTTGAAAGTTTTATTTCAAAAGAAATCATGGAAATTCAGTTTTCATGACTGATATGACCAAATTAATCAAAGTTTGTTTTTACGAGAATATAAATGGCACATTTCTGCTACTTAGTGCAGTTCCTGCATAAATGCATCACTGATCATAAGTAACACTAACAAAAGCCTAAAATAATCTTGAGTATCTGTCATATCTCTAGCAGTTCAAAGACTATACAGATGGAAACGAACCTCAAACAGTTTTCTTTTAATTGAACAAATCTCCCGTTTCCCAGTTTGTCAGGATGGCAGTTTAAAATGGCACAGCACTGCTGGAGAAGTAAACCAACACTATCATATCGTTTTTGTAACGTCTTTATCCTATGTGCAAGGCAATACACACTTCTGTAACATTAACACACAAGTAATTAACATTAAATAACAGTTTGAAATGACATCCACTCAACATAAAAGAAATACCCTATTCTGTTTTCAAACTAAATGCAGACAGCAGTGAAGATGCAATCGAGAATTCAATAGATCATTTTTTTTTAAATGTCATATGATGTCTTTATGTGTGAACACAGTATTCAATAACAAAATAATAATAATAATTATGGAAGAATGTTTCTGCCATGGAATTAAAAAAATAAGGGTAATTGCACTTTTTTTTATCTCACAATTTTTCTTGTAATATCAAAAAAAGTTTTTTTGGACAACAGAAGAAAATATAAATAAATAAAACAAATGGAAACCTTTTTTTCACAGTTATTACCTTATTTACATCTTATATTCCTGACTTTTCTTTTTCAAAATTAAAAATTTAAAAAAGGAATTGTGAGATAAATAGTAGCTTTTACTTAAAAAACAAAAAACAAAACAACAACAACAAAAAAAAAAACAACTATTCCTATGGCAAAAACAAACCTTAATAAATTATAACAATAACTAATAAAATGAATAACATTTTAGTAATTAACTTGACCTAAAGTACATCTGATGAAATAAACAGCAGATTTCTATATGGGGACATATTCTGCCATTTTTATCACTTTCAGTGACATTTTTGCTCCAAACACAATTCAGTCAGAACAAGTTATTAGATTCCCATTAACATGCATCTATAATTTGTTCAATAAGACCAGGAAAGCAAATCAAAAAAAAAAAAAAAAAAAAAAGAGGATTAAAAATAAATAAAGAGATTTTCAACATTCATGCCATATTAAATTATTTATCTTATTATCTTTATTTAATTTGTCCACTCTTAGAAAAGTCATATACACGTGTCATGTACATTACACATGAGATTGAGGTCGGTGTGTTTGTGGCACGTGTGTCACTGCTCTATGTAATGCTCTCTCGCCCGTTCCTCCTCTCCTCGTTTCCTGTCCCGCTCGTGAGGAGGGTCTCGCTGTGACCTCTGCCTTCCTCTTTGCCGGTTGTTCCTCTCATTGTGCTCGTATTCCTTCTCTTTGTCGCCCCGGTGGTGATGATGATGATGATGATGGTTTGGCTGTGTTTGTCCAGCAAGAGGCTCAGGATACATGGACTCTGACGTCTCTTGTTTGGAAAGCGTCCTCGTGGTGCGACTGTGATGGTGGCGGTGATGATGATGATGATGATGATGATGACTGTGGTGTTTGTGACCGCTTCTCCATTCTCTCAGTTGTCGGTCGTTGTTAGCTTTAGCATCTCGCTCCTCAGTGTTGTCGTCTTCCAAACGTCCTTGCGTCTGAGTTTGGTAGTGATGATGATGATGGTAGTCCTCATAAAAGCCCGTCTTGTCGTCCGTTGATCTCTCTGCTGTCTGCTCACTCACTCTTCCCTGTTTTAGCAACATGCACATGGAATAAAGCAGTTATATGGATTGCAAACCCAAACTAAATGTACTTAACTAATGTAGTTAACTAATGTTTACAAATGCAACCTTACTGTAAAGTGTTATCAAAAAGATCATTGTTTTGCAGTGTGTAAAAAAAAACACACTAAACACTTCAATGCAGAGCTTTTTTAACACACACACACACACACACACACACACACACTGAGACTTTGAAATCTCTGCAAATCACTTCAAACCACATCAGATCTATATGGAAGCCCATTTTCTGCCACTGAATAAATATAAAAAGGTAACTGACTTTTTTCTCACAAATTTGAATATTTTTCTCACAATTCTGATTTTTTTCCCTGCAATTCTGGCTTTTTTCTTGGAATTGTGGGATATAAATACGCAATTATGACTTTTTTTCTTGGAATTGTGGGATATAAATACGCAATTATGACTTTTTTTCTTGGAATTGTGGGATATAAATACGCAATTATGACTTTTTTTCTTGGAATTGTGGGATATAAATACGCAATTATGACTTTTTTCTCGGACTTGTGGGATATAAATACGCAATTATGACTTTTTTTCTCGGAATTGTGGGATATAAATACGCAATTATGACTTTTTTTCTTGGAATTGTGGGATATAAATACGCAATTATGACTTTTTTTCTTGGAATTGTGGGATATAAATACGCAATTCTGACTTTTTTCTCGGACTTGTGGGATATAAATACGCAATTCTGACTTTTTTCTCGGACTTGTGGGATATAAATACGCAATTCTGACTTTTTTTCTTGGAATTGTGGGATATAAATACGCAATTATGACTTTTTTCTTGGAATTGTGGGATATAAATACGCAATTATGACTTTTTTTCTTGGAATTGTGGGATATAAATACGCAATTCTGACTTTTTTCTTGGACTTGTGGGATATAAATACGCAATTCCGACTTTTTTCTTGGAATTGTGGGATATAAATACGCAATTCTGACTTTTTTCTTGGAATTGTGGGATATAAATACGCAATTCTGACTTTTTTCTTGGACTTGTGGGATATAAATACGCAATTCCGACTTTTCTTGGAGTTGTGGGATATAAATACGCAATTCTGACTTTTTTTCTTGGAGTTGTAGGATATAAATACGCAATTCTGACTTTTTTCTTGGAATTGTGGGATATAAACGTGCAATTCTGACTCTTGGAATTGTGAGAGAGAGAGACTTTAAATTGTGAGTTTATATCTCACAGTTCTGGCTTTATAACTCGCAATCGTGTGTTATAAAGTCAGAACTCCACGATAAACTCAGAATTTAAGAAAAAATTTAATTGTGAGAAAAAGTTGCAATTACCTTTTTTATTCAGTTACAAAAAAAAAATAAAAAAAACTTTAAAAAACTAAAGGTCAACACAACACTAAGATTATAAAAAAAAAAAAAAAAAAAAGAAAAAAAAAACTAAAAGTCAACAAAACACTAAGATTATATATATAAAAAAACAAGTTTCACCCAAACCTGACCTCATTTACTCATCCTCATGCAATTTCAAAACTGTATTTTCTTTCTTCTGTGGAAAAATGAATGTTGATGCTGCTCTTTTACAAAAGCACATAATAAACATGAACTGTCCAGATAAAAAAAACACACACACACACACACAAACCTCAAGATTACCATAATAGTAGCCCATATAAACGATTTCCATTTCTCTGGAAAACAGCTTGAGAAAATTCTTCTTTTGTGATTCATAAGTGTTTAGAGTGACATGAGGGTGAGTTAATGATGCCAGTGTTTTCGTTTTGGGTGAGTTATTCCTTCAAGCTAAATCCTAATAAAATTTGGTTTTCTATTCTGATCTTGGTCAAATGAAAGCATGACTGAGCTTCAGTGTCACACACACACACACACACACACACACACACTCACCGTGACTGAGGCTACTCATCTGTAACAGGAGTGACCTCCTCAGTCTGAGAAGCAGCAGTATTTGTCAACAGAATGATAAGGACATTCACAAAAAACATGGATATTATAACATGTAGTGTTATAATTTAGTTTAGTAAGTTTAAGTTTCCTGGGAATTTAGAGATCTGACTTATTGGAACCCTTATGAAAAGAGTACTTTTTACTTAAATAATATATTTACTTAAATAATATAATAATAACACAAATCATGCTTGCTGACAATGGAGACAAGAAGCTGTGGTGGTGAATAAACGCAACGCGCAAAGTTTCGCATTAAGCATTTTTCCATATAGAATAAACTGTCTACAGCTTATTAAAAAATAAATAAACTTTATTCATAGGGTAAGTTATTGATGACATAATTTAGAAAATTTGGGCTTTAACAGGATTAAAAAAACGAAATAACCGACATGGGAAAATTACGCCGGTTAGAGGTTCTGAATTTCCGTTTCGATTACTTTTCGATTAATCGTCCAGCCCTACCCTGAATTTGCTGTTTTTCTCTCGACTGAAAACTGATGGTTTCTTTTCGGCCCTCTCTCTCTCTCTTTGTTTGCTGATATAAGTGCAGGTTGGAGTTTCATATGCACCTTTGTTTGCTGGTTAGCCAGTGAGTCCTTGCAGGCGACTGCGGCTGCAGCCATTGTGGTGAGTTTCTCCAGCAGAGGGTTTGTCTGCGGGACGCTGGGAGGATGCGTGGATTTCCAGTAGGCCTCCAGAAAATCAGCCATGTGCTCACAGGCGTCTTCCAGCTGATTCTCATCAAGAATGATGTCGAAAAGCTCCTGGATAGAGAACAAACGAGTGTGTGAGGTGAACTGTTAGAGGGCAAAGAAAGTGTGATAGTGAGGTTCATCTCAAGTAATTATATTGGTGAGTAGGTAACTCACTGAAGAGCACTGGGCAAGTTTTTCTGCTGCCACCATCTGCACACTGAGATGTTTTGCCTGAGACTTTCCTCTAGACTTTATTAACCGCTGCAAAACCTGAAAGAAGGACACAGCAGAAACAACATCCCAGTAACATATCAGTGTTGAAGAAAGACAAGCTAATAGACAATCAGAGGAACCACTGTGAACAAACGGCTTAATCCTATTGAATATTTTGTATATATATATATATATATATATATATATATATACATATATATATATATATATATATATATATATATATATATATATATATATATATATAAACTTTACTTGCAGATAACATCGTTAATAAAATAAAAAGGCCACTGAAGTGTACTTTAAGAGAGACTTTTTCTTTACTTAAGTACTCTTTTAAAACATGCACTTTGTAATGTCAAACCAAAAGTTTAATATTTAAGTTTTACATTTTAAAGACAAAATAATAATATCAAACTATATATGTGTGTGTGTACTTAAGTCCTTCTTAAGTGGGTCAAAAAAGCACTCAAGTTCATTTAATTGTCATTAACATGCATAAAAGGGGGTATAAAATATAATTGTGATTGGGCCTTATAGTATATTATTTTCATAAAAGTTCTCCTTTTTAAAAGTATGCTAGTGAACTACTATTCACAAGGAATCTGAAGCCTAAGTAGATTGATTTAGCAAAAGTGCACTTTGTTAAAAGCTTTCATTTAAAGTGCATTTAAATCAGTTTTAATAAAAACATTGTTTTAACTTCTTTTATTGTTTACTAAACATTGTTTTGATGTGTTGTCATGATTCTGCCCTCGTGTCCTCGATTTTTCCTAGTCTTGAGGCAGGATCATGACAGACCCGTGTTTTGTGTACAAGCGCATGGCCTTGTCTTTGGGCCATGTGCTTGTGTTGTCTTGTTCCCTTGCCCCGCCCCCCTTGTTAACCTAGTCGTGTCTTGATTGTCCCATCTGTGCCACCTGTCGTGTCTTGATTGTTCCCCCTATTTAGATCTCCTAGTGTGCTCTGTCTTGCGTCGGTTCATTGTACCTGTGATTGTGATTGTTCCACTCTGTGATTGTTCCTTAAAGAAGTGTTTGTATTACCGTGAGTGTTTGTTTATAGTTAGTATTTAGAGTCCTTGTTTATCTTGTTAGTCCAGTCCTGTTTTAGTTATTTAGTCTTTACCTTGCTCTGTGTTTTCCCCCTCGTGGGTTTTGTTTTCCCCTTTTTGTAAATAAACCCCTTGTTTTGTGATTCCCTGTCTGCACTTGAGTTCCTCCTTGCCTAACCCTGACAGAATGAACCGACCACAAAGGAACTCAGCAGACAGGAGGCAATGCTGGATGGCATCAGCCAGCCAGCGAGATTGTTTTGAGGGCTCTCGCCTTGTGGTGTTCCGGGGGACCAGGGGAGGTCGTTCTGGAGCGAGCGGGCGAGAGGAGGAGCCCCAGAGGACCCCACCTACCCAGCTGCCCACGGTCCCAGAGGGTCGTGTCCTGGCCGTGGCAACCCTGGGGGATCAGGCAAGTCCCCCCCAGAGTCCTGAGGCACCTCCCACTACCTTCAGTCTCCCCAACAAGCGAGGGAGACGGTTTTCATGGGAGTCGGCTTCAGAGTCTTCGGCGTCCAAGTCTGCCCTGTCCGAGACCAAACTCCCCCAACCCGCCTCTGACCCAGCTGTAGCCTCTGCACCGCGCCCGAGGAGGAAGAGGAAGAAGAAGGGGCCTGCCGGTCCTGTGACCCTGTCTCCTCCCGAGCCAGCAGCGGTGAGCGTGCCTGAGCCAGCAGCGGTGAGAGCTGGCGTGCCCGTGCCAGCAGCGGAGAGAGCTGGCGTGCCCGTGCCAGCAGCGGTGAGCGCTGGCGTGCCCGTGCCAGCAGCGGTGAGCGCTGGCGTGCCCGTGCCAGCAGCGGTGAGTGCTGGCGTGCCCGTGCCAGCAGCGGTGAGCGCTGGCGTGCCCGTGCCAGCAGCGGTGAGCGCTGGCGTGCCCGTGCCAGCAGCGGAGAGAGCTGGCGTGCCCGAGCCAGCAGCGGTGGGCGTGCCCGAGCCAGCAGCGGTGGGCGTGCCCGAGCCAGCAACAGTGAGCGTGCCCGAGCCGGCAAAGAAGAGAGCTGCAGTCGTGAGAGCGGAGGAGAGAGCCGCGGCCGACTCTGCAGCAAAGACTCTTGTACAGTCGGTCTCATCCCATAAGGAGCTGCCTATTATCCTAGCTGCTAAAGCTTTTTCTGATTATTTGTCCCGTCTTGTCCAAATTTTAGAAGTCCCCGTCAGTCCTGTTTTGTCCCCTGACCCTGTCCCCAGAAGTCCTAAGTGTCCAGCCGTTGTCTCCCTGTGTCCCGTTGATGTGGCCCCGTGTCCCGTTGATGTGGCCCCCCGTGTCCCGTTGATGTGGCCCCCCGTGTCCCGTTGATGTGGCCCCCCGTGTCCAGTAGATGTCGTCTCCCCGCGTCCCGTAGGTCTTGCCCCGCGTCCCGGAACTGTTGCCCCGCGTCCCTTGTCTGCTCCCGTCATGTCCCCGGTCAGTTGTCCCGAGACCCCTCCCCGCCCCTCACCACCCAGACCTGCCCGTACCCCCCGTCGTCAGCCTTTGTCCTGTCCTCCTAAGATTCCTACCCCTCCCACCCGCCCTGGTCTGTCCCCCATGAACTTTGTGGTCCCGCCCCCTCCCCTTCCCTGTTTGTTTTTTTTGATTTGTCACCCCAACCCTGCTGTTGTGTACTCATGTTTGCCGTTGTTATTATTTGTCATGTCTTGTTGGTTTGTGTCGGTGTCCCAGTCCGTCATGTCAGTCATGTCTCGTGTTTGATGTTCCCTTGAGGGGCGTCTGGAAGCCGCTCCTTAAGGGAGGGGTTCTGTCATGATTCTGCCCTCGTGTCCTCGATTTTTCCTAGTCTTGAGGCAGGATCATGACAGACCCGTGTTTTGTGTACAAGCGCATGGCCTTGTCTTTGGGCCATGTGCTTGTGTTGTCTCGTTCCCTTGCCCCGCCCCCCTTGTTAACCTAGTCGTGTCTTGATTGTCCCATCTGTGCCACCTGTCGTGTCTTGATTGTTCCCCCTATTTAGATCTCCTAGTGTGCTCTGTCTTGCGTCGGTTCATTGTACCTGTGATTGTGATTGTTCCACTCTGTGATTGTTCCTTAAAGAAGTGTTTGTATTACCGTGAGTGTTTGTTTATAGTTAGTATTTAGAGTCCTTGTTTATCTTGTTAGTCCAGTCCTGTTTTAGTTATTTAGTCTTTACCTTGCTCTGTGTTTTCCCCCTCGTGGGTTTTGTTTTCCCCTTTTTGTAAATAAACCCCTTGTTTTGTGATTCCCTGTCTGCACTTGAGTTCCTCCTTGCCTAACCCTGACAGAATGAACCGACCACAAAGGAACTCAGCAGACAGGAGGCAATGCTGGATGGCATCAGCCAGCCAGCGAGATTGTTTTGAGGGCTCTCGCCTTGTGGTGTTCCGGGGGACCAGGGGAGGTCGTTCTGGAGCGAGCGGGCGAGAGGAGGAGCCCCAGAGGACCCCACCTACCCAGCTGCCCACGGTCCCAGAGGGTCGTGTCCTGGCCGTGGCAACCCTGGGGGATCAGGCAAGTCCCCCCCAGAGTCCTGAGGCACCTCCCACTACCTTCAGTCTCCCCAACAAGCGAGGGAGACGGTTTTCATGGGAGTCGGCTTCAGAGTCTTCGGCGTCCAAGTCTGCCCTGTCCGAGACCAAACTCCCCCAACCCGCCTCTGACCCAGCTGTAGCCTCTGCACCGCGCCCGAGGAGGAAGAGGAAGAAGAAGGGGCCTGCCGGTCCTGTGACCCTGTCTCCTCCCGAGCCAGCAGCGGTGAGCGTGCCTGAGCCAGCAGCGGTGAGAGCTGGCGTGCCCGTGCCAGCAGCGGTCAGCGCTGGCGTGCCCGTGCCAGCAGCGGTGAGCGCTGGCGTGCCCGTGCCAGCAGCGGTGAGCGCTGGCGTGCCCGTGCCAGCAGCGGTGAGCGCTGGCGTGCCCGTGCCAGCAGCGGTGAGCGCTGGCGTGCCCGTGCCAGCAGCGGAGAGAGCTGGCGTGCCCGAGCCAGCAGCGGTGGGCGTGCCCGAGCCAGCAGCGGTGGGCGTGCCCGAGCCAGCAGCGGTGGGCGTGCCCGAGCCAGCAACAGTGAGCGTGCCCGAGCCGGCAAAGAAGAGAGCTGCAGTCGTGAGAGCGGAGGAGAGAGCCGCGGCCGACTCTGCAGCAAAGACTCTTGTACAGTCGGTCTCATCCCATAAGGAGCTGCCTATTATCCTAGCTGCTAAAGCTTTTTCTGATTATTTGTCCCGTCTTGTCCAAATTTTAGAAGTCCCCGTCAGTCCTGTTTTGTCCCCTGACCCTGTCCCCAGAAGTCCTAAGTGTCCAGCCGTTGTCTCCCTGTGTCCCGTTGATGTGGCCCCGTGTCCCGTTGATGTGGCCCCGTGTCCCGTTGATGTGGCCCCCCGTGTCCAGTAGATGTCATCTCCCCGCGTCCCGTAGGTCTTGCCCCGCGTCCCGGAACTGTTGCCCCGCGTCCCTTGTCTGCTCCCGTCATGTCCCCGGTCAGTTGTCCCGAGACCCCTCCCCGCCCCTCACCACCCAGACCTGCCCGTACCCCCCGTCGTCAGCCTTTGTCCTGTCCTCCTAAGATTCCTACCCCTCCCACCCGCCCTGGTCTGTCCCCCATGAACTTTGTGGTCCCGCCCCCTCCCCTTCCCTGTTTGTTTTTTTTGATTTGTCACCCCAACCCTGCTGTTGTGTACTCATGTTTGCCGTTGTTATTATTTGTCATGTCTTGTTGGTTTGTGTCGGTGTCCCAGTCCGTCATGTCAGTCATGTCTCGTGTTTGATGTTCCCTTGAGGGGCGTCTGGAAGCCGCTCCTTAAGGGAGGGGTTCTGTCATGATTCTGCCCTCGTGTCCTCGATTTTTCCTAGTCTTGAGGCAGGATCATGACAGACCCGTGTTTTGTGTACAAGCGCATGGCCTTGTCTTTGGGCCATGTGCTTGTGTTGTCTCGTTCCCTTGCCCCGCCCCCCTTGTTAACCTAGTCGTGTCTTGATTGTCCCATCTGTGCCACCTGTCGTGTCTTGATTGTTCCCCCTATTTAGATCTCCTAGTGTGCTCTGTCTTGCGTCGGTTCATTGTACCTGTGATTGTTCCACTCTGTGATTGTTCCTTAAAGAAGTGTTTGTATTACCGTGAGTGTTTGTTTATAGTTAGTATTTAGAGTCCTTGTTTATCTTGTTAGTCCAGTCCTGTTTTAGTTATTTAGTCTTTACCTTGCTCCGTGTTTTCCCCCTCGTGGGTTTTGTTTTCCCCTTTTTGTAAATAAACCCCTTGTTTTGTGATTCCCTGTCTGCACTTGAGTTCCTCCTTGCCTAACCCTGACATGTGTTGACTAACACACTAAAGCACATGTAAAGTACTTGATTATAATTTATATAATATAATGCATTTGCCACTCCATTATTACAAATGTGTAAATACAAACACATTTGATGACATACTGAATTTTCAACTGAAATGACATTAAAGTAAATTTTACCGTACCATAAATGCTTGTCCGCACATTCAGCAGTACTTTAACCATATTTCATAGACAATAGAATAAAATAAATAAATAAAAATAAAATTGTACTCAAGTGTGCTTTTTCGACCCTTTTAAATAGGATTTAAGTATATGACTAAGTATATTATTATATGTGTGTGTACCTGTGGAGAGGTGATCTTGACATAGACAATAATTGGAGCAAGAGATGTTTTTCCCAGTTGAGTCGGGTGGTTTATCGTGTCAGCGTCAAGAACCACCAGCTGCAGCGTGCGAGCCAGTTCAAAGATCCTCTCGATCTCACTCTGAACCTCGGCTATAAACACACACACACACACACACACGCACACGCACGAACACACACACACACTCAGAGAGAACCAAACCACTGGAAACAATTAAGCTACGATTACAATTCAGAAAGAATAATGGGGTGTAAATAACGTGAAATGTAATGAATTCAAAAAAAAAGAAACTATTTAAAAGCCACATAGTTATGGAAGGAAATCATAAGGAATCGGTTCTCTTTTTGATTCCATTTTTAAAAATTCCAATTATAAAACCGAGAGTTCCGGTCCTTGATTCTGATTGGCTGAGCCACGTTCAGAGCTGTTGTAAATTACACTACAAACATACACCTTTGTTTACTTCTGTGTGTTGCTCGGCAACCACTTTGCTGGTATCCAGACCAGATGGTGGATCAGCACCTAGAAAGGACCTCTACTGCCCTGAAAGACAGCGGAGACCAGGACAACTAGAGCCCAGATACAGATCCCCTGTAAAGACCTTGTCTCAGAGGAGCACCAGGACAAGACCACAGGAAACAGATGATTCTTCTGCACAATCTGACTTTGCTGCAGCCTGGAATTGAACTACTGGTTTCGTCTGGTCAGAGGAGAACTGACCCCCCAACTGAGCCTGGTTTCTCCCAAGGTTTTTTTCTCCATTCTGTCACCGATGGAGTTTCGGTTCCTTGCCGCTGTCGCCTCTGGCTTGCTTAGTTGGGGTCACTTCATCTACAGCGATATCATTGACTTGATTGCAAATAAAAACAGACACTATTTAAACTGAACAGAGATGACATAACTGAACTCAATGATGAACTGCCTTTAACTATCATTTTGCATTATTGAGACACTGTTTTCCAAATGAATGTTGTTCAGTGCTTTGGCGCAATGTATTTTGTTTAAAGCGCTATATAAATAAAGGTGATTGATTGATTGACCACAGCTGTTTCTGAGGAACTACATTGTTTGGTGGAAGAATACTGTTTTGATTATTTATTATTTTATAATTTATTATTTTGTGAAACCCTACTACATATATGGAATAAACATTTTATAAAAGTAATAAGCCCCGTGAAGCCGTGGTTTACAGTGAATTTATAACAGCAAGGGGGTTTAAGGCACGGCTGTTATAAAATCACTGTAAACCACTGCTTCTTGGGGCTTATTACTGTATTTTAATAATTCAATGATTACAATTTCATTATTAATAATTATTGTAGTACATTTGTTGAAACGCTACATTTCAGTAATCATTCCTAACAAAAACAATAAGGTTATCTTAAAGTACAATTCATTGGGACAGCACTTTCTTGTGAATCTTTGTTTCATTGTCAGTAATCTCATTTCAATCAGGCAAATTAAGATTAAATAGCTGTTTCAACTCACAGAACAAGAACCAACCAATTCTGTAAGCCGATATTGAGCTGTTATATTGATTGATTGAAACCACTAATTAGAGACAAATTTACAAGTCAACTTTACCAATTTACCAACTCAGTAAAACAAAAAGAGTATTTTGTTGTAGTATTTTGCCTGCATTGAATTTCATAATAAGCATTGATACACAGTATATAAGCAAAAAATAAACTTATTGTACTTATTATTTGAAAAAAAAAAAAATTGTTGGAATGCAGATATTTGTGATATTTATCACATTTATTTATATCAGAATGACCAAAAAATTGTACTGCTTAAACTGTTTAAAATAATTTCCAGATTTGAGAACAAGCTAGAACAAATATCTTCTCTTGTGTGAGAGTGTGCACATGTCGTGCTCTGGATACTGAGAATTCAACAGTATAAGACTGTATAAGATAATTAAATTAATGTAAGCAAGAATGCAAAAAAAAAAAAAAAGGTCGAGTGCAAAAAAAGAACATTTTGTAGATCTCATCATTTGAGATAAGATTTACATCCTTTTTTAGTAATTCACACCAAAGCATCAAACTGGTTCTCTCACCTAAGTTGGAGCGTGTGTTCGAGCGCTCGATGATGGCATGTTTACTGGGGTTGTTGATCACAGAGCGCTTGGCCAGAGAAATATCAGCAGCCACCCTCGTGATCGAGATCCTGAATTATACAAAACAAGGAGCGTTCACAGCGTTAACTGCAAATGCTAATTAAATGCAAGTGCTTTAAATCTAACTGCAATGCACCAACATGTGTGTACATGAGTATATTGTATTAAATGGTTAATGAAAAAATGTATATATATATATATATATATAGCATGCATTTTTATTTCTGTTTTTATTATCGATGTTTAAAACAGTAGTACTGCTTCATTTTTTTGTTTTGTGGAGACCATGATACACTACCATTGCACATGGTAGACTGGAGTAATGATGCTGAAAAGATGACGGAAACATACATGCAAAAACAACAAACTAAAATGCATTTTAATTTCAAACCACATATAACTTTGTCCAGGACTAAGTTTGTAAAAAAAAAAAAAAAAAATTCTGATTTCATTCAGATTCACCAAAAAGATATATAATTGAAACTGTCATACTGTAAATCCTGCACAGTTGTGTTCGGGAAACTGCAGCTAAGGGAAGCTGCAGGCACCAGCATGGCCAACTAAGGCAATGAGATGTGACTATTTAAAGTAACCTCAAACACTCACGTGACACACACACACACACACACACACACACACACACACACACACACACACACACACACAAATATATAAACGATCCCAACAGCGGCTCGAGGAGGAAGAAAACCACTTAAAGACTCACCTCCCCTCAAAACGGTGCTTCAGAAAGTCAAACAGCGCTTTCTGCATCATATCTGTTACCTGTTTACACACAAAAAAAGCATCATGTTAGGTTTTTGTCCCTTTTTTACATTAAACTTGAGTTTTTTTGCTTAACATTCATAGAGTCAACATAAGTCTAAATGCTTTACAGTTAAGTGTAAATGTAAAGTAATAAGAATTCATGTGAGACTGGGAAAATGTTTAGTCAGAATATAAGCACTCAAATACTGTGCATGTCTGAAAATCTATCTTTTATAAAATGAAAGTCCAGTCTTTACCAACTCAACTATTTGTCACTGGAAGCCCGTATCATTTTTGTCAGGTGACATTAGCAAAGTCCCAGTTAAAAAAAAAAAAGTCACACAGAATGGAAATATTATATTATTTAAATTATTAATCTGTCGTTTACCACATTTATCACATTTACCTACTGTATCTACAAAGATCTGAATGTGTCTACATTTAAATGCATTTCTGCGTGAAAAGTGCATGGACATGTTATTAATTAACTACACTGTACAAAGTGATTTTACAAAGTTGTGAATAAAACAGATTATTGGAGTACATTTTACAATTAGAGTTTTGGTACTTGAAAAGTTACTTTGTTATCATTTGTTAAATGTACTAGTGATTGCTGCACCATTTGTTTTTCTCCAGTGATTTCCCTTAAACAACTTATGTTTGCAATGTTTTGTCAGTAGTTTAATTGTATGGCAAAGAGCAGCTTGAGAGGCATGAGGGTATAGAGTAGATAATTCCACTTTTAATTTTTGGGGTGAATTAACCCTTTATATCTCCTCTATGAAGTCACAATGGGTTCTGCAGCAGCTGACCTCGTAGCCCTTGAGCGACGGTCCCACCAGCACCACGGGTCTCATAGACGGCACCACGTCATATGGAGGAACATGCTCTGTCTGTACGGCATCACAAAACACACACCATTAACCTCTTCAGTGTGCGCACAGAACACAAACACTGAACACACACTTCACAATCAAAGTTAGGAGAGAGAAAAGAGAAAAGATCTGGTTAAAAATACTATTATGAAGTGTCAAATTTAATAAGAATGTCCAGCTCTTACATTGCTCCATTGTTAATTATTTCAGAATTGAATTTAAGAAAAAATGTCCTCTGCATTTAGTTAGACTGCAGGTTAAGCACAATGTTGAATGCATTTCAAAAGTTAACTAATGTATTAGTTTTGCCTAAACTCAAATTAAGTTTGACACCCAAAAGAAAAAAGAAAAAAATTGTTTATTATATATTGGGAGGTTTGCTAAAATGGTATGTTATTATCAGACTTTTACAACAAGCAAATTAGAAAATTATTATTTATACTATTTTGTATGCAATTGTACCATCAGTAATCTTATTGGTTAACCATGCACACACAAACAGGCAAATCTGAAGCTGTGTAACAGAGAAATGTCAGAAGGGAGACCCACACGGTGAAGTGTTTACTAAGAAGTGGCCATCTGATCATTCCTACTATGTTGTACATTTTCTAGTCCCATAATTGCAAGGATTTGTTTTTTTATGTTTTGGAAAAAGTATCTTCCACTCCCCAAGGCTGCATATTATAAACAATGATATTGTGAATTATTACAATAAAAAATGCTCTTATTTACAGCATCATTACTCCAGTCTTCAGTGTCACATGATCCTCCAGAAATCATTCTAATAAACTGATTTACTGCTTAATTATTATTGGTGCTTAATCATTAATGTTTCTTATTGTTATCAATGCTAAAACTAGTTTTTGCTGCTTAATATTTATGATTATGATTATTATTATTATATTTAAGATGAATAGAAAGTTCAAAAGAACGTTTAATGTTTTTGTTACATTATAAATGTCTTTACATTCACTTTTGATCAATTTAATGCATCTTTGCTGAATAAAACCATTTCTATCAGTTTCCACAAAAAAATATTAAGCAGCACAACTGTTTTCAACGTTGATAATAATCAGAAATGTTACTTGAGCAGCAAATCAATATATTAGAATAATTTCTGAATTCTGATGATTGCTGAAAATACAGATTTGTTCAGAGGAATAAATTAGATTTGATAAATTGATATTTGAAACTATAATAATATTTCACAATATTAGTGTTTTTACAGTCTTTGGTCAAATAAATGCAGCTTTGGTGAGCATAAATGACTCCTTTCAATAAAACTTTTCTAGTATATATATAAAAAATGATCTTATCAGATTGAAACCATCATGTAAATTTCTCACTGAGGAGTTTCAGTCCTCATAGACACCCTATTAATTTTCTTGCCATCGTCTAAATAACAATGTTATAATTAATAAACTGTAAGTACTGCATGACAGGAATGAGCCACTGCAGGCCTCAGCATCCACTGACCACACGTCTCTCTGAGAGGCCTGACTTACCGACTTGTGCCTCTGCTTAGCTAAAGGAAAGGAGGAAGGGGAACAGACAAAAAGAAAAGACCATGGGAGTGTGAAGGATTGGGATACAGAGGAACAGAGACAAGAAAAAGTGAGTGGAATAAGCTGACATGGATGTTTGAACGGTGGCAAGCGAAACAGGCTCTGCGTGATGCTGCTGTGACGGGACAGATTCAGAGCGAGGGAGCGTCCATCGGCATGCTTTACCTTCTTAAAGAAAGGCATTCGTTTCTCACGGGCTAAAGGGGGTATTACTGTGTTTGGGCTGGCTTTGGGTGAACGCTGATGGGGAGGAGGGTCACTCTCCTCTGGATCTAACCCTGCAGCGTCTATGTCCACAGCTACACACACATATATACACACGCACACACGTACATATGATCCTCAGCAAAACACACGGGGAATTCATACACAATGTGAAGATAGACAATACACATCAATCATTTATCAGACAATAAATTACAGTTATTCACTGAAGCACACAGCATTAGAGTAAAAACATGGTATTTAAAAAAAAGATAGCATACTTAAAAGAGTACTTAAGTGCTAATACTTAAACATGAACTGAATGTAATGTTTTTGGACACTTAATTGCATGTTAATTGCAATTAAATTAAATTGCGTAACAGTTTAAATGAATATTCGATTCAGCTAGATTAATTTTAGAGCTTTTTTGACTCACTTAAGTAAGGCTTAACTGTGCATCTTTTTCATAATTTCTTTGATTGCCTATTAAAAATGATTAAAGTACTGCTGAATGTACTGACAAGCGATTAAAATATACATTTTTATTTGTCTTTTCTGTTGAAACTTGTATGTCATGTATTTAAATATATTTGCTGTACAATATATATTGACTTTAAATGTAATGTTGAATAACACACTACAGTTAATAATATCATAAAGTCCTTTTAGTGTGCTTTAGTCAGTCAACACATCAAAATATGAATACTTCTTTAAACTATGACAAAGGATTTTAATGTAAAACTTTTAATTTGACATTATTGCAAAGTGGACTTTTTGAAACTGTACTGTTAAGTGTGTTAAGAAACGTAGTCATGAAAGTATCTCTCTTTAAATATAAAATTCCCAAAGTGCTGTAATCCTGTTAATACAATATAATGTGATATATATGACTAAGTATTTCACAATAAAAGTTGTTTGATGTGCAGAATAATGTAAATAAATATATATAATTGAGTTTTAAAATGACATCCAATGACGCTAACGTACCTGAAGATGGAGGGGTTGATTTACGTGAGTTTGAAACCACGTCTGCTAAGCTAGATAAAGAGTTTGCTCCCAATTTACTGTGAAAAAAAGAACAACATATAATTCTTAACAAAAAGGAATGGTGTAAAGGTTGTAGTTGACTTATTTTATGTATTTAAATGTGCTTTAATTAAACGATTACAAAGTGTGTGTGATTTTTCCAGCAAGCCATAGCACTGTAAGCCTGAGTACACTGTAGAAACCACTGGCAATCATCTCTACAATCTACTTAGGCTTCCGATTCCTTGTGAAAACAGTACAGTAGCATACTTTTAAAGAATACGTATTATGGAAATAATATACTATAAAAGAATATACATCAGTGTGAACTGAATGTAATGTTTTCAGACACTTAATGAACTTAATTGACCAACTTATGTGGGACTTAAGTACATCTTTATGTAATTGTATTGTTATTTTTGACATTTATGGATATTTATGGAAATTTAGGATTTGATGTTATTTGATGTGCACTTTTTAAAAGAGTACTTAAGTGTGTTAAGATATAGTAATGAAACTGTCACTTAAGTGGTCTTTTATTTCATTAATATTATATTATCTGCAAGTAAAGTTTTTTTAAATACACTTTTAAGATGCACATTCAATACAGTTAAGTGCACTTCTTTTCACAAGGGATGCATTTGTGAAATGCAGACTAATTGGGTCATATTAAAGCCAATTTGTTTAGTGAAGAACCTTGTTGTGCATTTGTGGATACCTTGAGTAAAACTTTCCTTGTTTTGCACGTTGGTCCTGGTGGATGCGAATGCTTTCAAGCTTCACTGGACTTGGGATGAAGCCGATTTCACACCCCTCTTTCACCAAGCGACCAATCCACCAGTCATTATTAAATTTCTGTCAGTAAACAGACAAAAGTCACCCACGGTGGATTTTTATTATTATTATTATTTTTTAATCATTGAAATACCTTACAAAGTAAAAATAACCTTACAAACTAAATATTCAACAATCATAAATATATAGTACAATAAAAAATATCTTATCATTTTCAAGTGAAAAACTTATCTTGAGTATTTTAAATTTGCAGATATACTTGTTATACATGTGTGCAAGACTGATGCAGGCTGTATTTTGAGTATTGTGTTTTGTGTTTATTGTGATATGGACATACAGTGTTCCTTTAGTTTATGTCTTTAAATAAACTCCAGCTGATTTTAACTGTATATATATATATATATAAAATCTATTCTTTATATATGGATACATGTTTAAATACACACTTCTTTAACATGAAGGAAATCTTTAGACTCAAATGAGATTCCCATTCCAGGCACAGGGATGTCATCTTCAGGAGAAGCATTGTAGCCAACATTAGTACGTACTGCAAACGCCACTGGTTTAGACTGTGTAGAAGAATAAAGAGTGATTACAGTATTAAATTTTAATGGATAGTAGAACAAAAAGATTTCAACAACAAGCCTGTGGAACACAAATGAAGATATTTTGAAAAATGCACCAATGTCCACAGTAGGGTGCAACAGATATGCAAACAGATTTGGATCGACATGAGGATAATTAAATTATTATGACAGAATTGTAAAATTCAATATTTTCCCCAGACAAAACTATTGAAAGAATTACACGCTGTAACTTTTATGTTGCTTTTTTGTGTCATTTAAGGCAAGACACTACAGACACAATAATGTTTTGTCATGCCTAGTGACAGATTAGTGAAAGAAAACATCCAAAATACACTTTTAAGTATTACATTTGATCTATTTGTGTCCGTAGATTTTAATTACTATACATATTTTTCTATTGCACTTCAGAAGCACTTACTGTACATACACCAGACAGTTTCATTTCTATTAATATTCTGAGGATTTTTACTGAGGGTTTTGTTCATATATAATTTGCCTGATTTTATACAACATTTTATTCCTAAAAACATGGTGTTTTTTCTTGGGGTTGACATTATTTTCTGATTTATGGAGTGACAAAAAAATGTTATATTTATTATAGGAGCTTTAAATAATATATATTTTTATTTTATATTGTAGTACAATTTCATACCCTTATTTTGCTTTCACAGCCACTGTTTGTCTCTTACGTAACACTACTACCATTGCCCATGCAGTATTGATCAGACATAGTGATTGTAACCTTTTATGTAAATGCCTGTTCAGTCTAATCAGCATCTACAGTTTCGTTCACATTCACCAAAAATACACGCACGCACATCTGTCAGCTTGTTTGTTTTATTTAATAATGTTTAAGCTGAATCTTTGACTAACACACATCAGATTGTTTTTGGTTGAGTGAAATGATGTAATTTCTACACTCTTAGGAAAGAAAAACTGAATAATGAAAGAAAATGTGAAAGAAAATAGGGACTCCTGCTTCTCTTTATTCCTTTGAGGCACTTTGAAGAGTGGTTTAAAGTGTACTGCAAAAAATGGTAAGCTAAATATGGTAAATTAACTCATTGCACTTCAAAAATATGTTTTAATGCCACAGAACCAACCTTTGTACATTACTTTATACCAATTAAACTAGATTTTATATTTTAAATCAAGCAGAATAACTATTTAAGTTAACAATCACAGATTAACAGCTTTTATATGTTTGTGTGAGAGAATTGATATTTCTGGAAACATGGTCGGTGAATAATATTTGACTTCTGTCTGCTCACTGCAGACCATCTGGCTTTGTTATCAATATTTATGTGTGCATTCAGTAAATAAATTATAAAATCTAATTGATGTCAAACACCTAGAGGTGAAGGAGAGTGTGACAAAAACAAGACTGAATAAAACAATAAAAATAGATGGGATACATCACCTCCAAACAGCATTGATTTGCCTCAAAGAAAGTGTCTAAAAAAGCATCCAGCTATAAATTAAGCCTTAAAATAAGATTAAATCTAGACATACATTCAATATCTAGACAAACCCTTAAAGTGCTGTGTGTGAATCCTAAGTTTTAATAATTTAGTGCATGATTTATAAAAGAAAAAAATAACAGTTATTAAGTTTCTAAAGTAAGATTTTATAGTAATATCGGCCGATATATCGGCCTTGGTGATATACAGTATCGGTTTGCCACTACTGCATATAAAGAGATGTACTGTACATGAGTAGTATGGTAGTATGCTATTTTGAAAAGACCCACACTATTAGACAGAAAAACAGACATTTGAACAAACCCTTGTCAAACTGGCAATTATTCAGTTATAGGGAGTAAAACATGCAGCAAAACCTTGGCCTTTTCGAGCTGAGCCTGTGCTTGTCTCTCAGCTTCTCTGCGTAAGGCCTCTTTATCTTCCTCCAGAGACACATCCGAGTCAGACGGCCGACTAGTGTATGAGTTCGCTGAACCCTGTGGAAAAATCAGGGAGATTTTTTTTACTCTTTCTTATGTCTGTGTGTGCATTCCTTTCATGGATAATGACACGTTTACTACTTGATTGTCTACCGTGACATTTAATCATTTGCTCAAGATAAATATCCAGCTACTCTGCTTAAATCTGGTGTGCATCATTTGTGCACAACAAAATAGTTTCTCCTGTTTCAATGAGCAGAGACAGAGTAAGCCATTTACAGCTTGATTTAAAAAAATGGTAACACTTTATGGACCTGTTCTCACTATTAACTAGATGCTTATTAGCATGCATGCCACAGCATATTGGTTGTTTATTAGTACTTATGAAGCACATATTAATGCATTATTCTGCATTACCTTATTTTAGATCCCTTATCTCTACCCCAAACTTAAATGTAACAACTACCTTAATAACTATTAATAAGCAACAAATTAGGAGGCTTTTCATTTATTGAGTTCTAGATATTAGTTAGTTAATAGTGAGCAATTGGTCCCCAAACTAAAACATTTCTCAAAATATCTTATTTTAAGCTATTTAAAGAAGAAAGAAAGTTATAAGACTTGGAGAGACATGATGAGGGTGGGGAAATGTTAATAGTTTTAATTCTTAGGTGAACTGGCCTTTTAAATGAACTTGGGACTACATTTCAGAAAACTAGTGTGTTTCTCAGCAAATGTTAAATATTTCTTATCAATCTCTCGACATTGTTTCCTCTTCTGGAAATCACAGAAACACTATTTTGGATTTTTCTTGTGCTATTGGAGCGAATGGGAGATGTCCCTACAGACCATCATATCGTTTCTACACTGAGGACTCAGTTATACCACAGTGTACAGAATGCTCCCTACTTAGCAACAGCCCTAAGACACAGCTAATAATAAAGTGTTTTGAAATTGAAATGGATAATAGTAAAACAGAAAAGCATGGATTGTCCAAAATAAATCACCTTACGGCACACACACATACAAGACATTCAATTTAAATAGATTGATAAAAATTAAAAAATAATAATACAATTATTTGTTGTAATTATTTTATTTGCTGTAACCATATTTTTGCATATATAAAAAAGTACTCTTTAACATACTTCTCAAAAGGGTACTTATATATATACTTGCGTGCAAACTGAATGTAATGTTTTCGGGACACTTCACTTTCTAGTGAAATGTGTGTGTCATATTATATGTATAATATATGTCATATTTAAATATATTTGTGATTTGCAATGATGAAGTTGCAATTTAGTACATTTAAAATATATTCACTTTAAATATAATATTGAATAACACACTACAGTTCAAATCATAATCAAGCCCTTTACATGTACTTTAGTCAGTCAGCATTACATCCAAATAAGTGCACTTCTATAAAGCATGACAAAATGATTAAAACATAATGATTTAAAATGCACTCTAAAGCAAAACTTTTAATTTGAAATTATTGCCACTTTTTAAAATTGCACTTAAGTGTGAAACAGTCTCACTTTTAAAGTGGCCTTTTATTTCAATATTTTGTACATTTAAAAAAATATACTTTTAAGATTTGAAGTACACTACAAGTGCACAATCAATAGAATTAAGCGCACTGCTTTTTAGCAATAACACATAAATACAATCAAATGTGTGCATCTTTTTGTGTAATTTCCTGCACATGGAATGCTGTAAAGAGAATGAAGAAAATATTTAGAAATGAAACCTTAACATACTTGATAGACACTATGTTTACATGAAATCACGGTCACCTAATGTCAAGCAAGGTCACAAGTGAAATGTGGGTTTAATATCCATCATTCAAGAATATCTAAGTATTAAATCACAAGTAAAATACTCAGCAACATACTAGCATATCCTTTTGCTCTCAATTTCCACACGTAAATAGTGTATATTAAGATGTATAGTTTCTTACAGCGATGTTGTTCTTGACTTGGTTCCCTGTTGCTCGTTTCAGCAGTCGTATCCAGGAGGCCTTCATCAGCCAATCCAGTTAGAGCATCTGCTCTCCTCACCATACCAACCACAAACTTCAGTAAACTAACAACAACTACAATATACACCACCCACCATCCACCAACTGATGTGCAAACATTATAGCTAAAACCTGAGAGCTGAAGGTATCAAAAATTAAAACACAGTTTTTCCTGTAGCTGTCACTAAAACTGCAATATGTAAAGTGCTACCTAATATCTCGGCTGTTGCCCGGGCTAATGTTATCAGTGCTGTTGCTGTGTGAAGGTTGAGTTCTCCTGTGTTGTTGATGATGGCACGTAATTCCATGTGCTTGCTCTCCATCCCTGCGCATAGTGGATGATGAGAGCTGCAGTGGCCTGTGTAGATAGTGGCGGTTTTCTTCTAGAATAATGAATGAGACTCAGTCCATCCCGCCGCAGCAACACCAGTAAACCAGGCTGCCATGCTCCTCTATGAAGAGCCCTTCCCCGCTCCCTAGAGCCCGGCGCACCGATGCGAAAGATGCTGGCTCCTCTGCTGCAGTGATCTGCCCCTCTAAAGGCTGGTTTTTCTTTTACACGTTGTCCTTGCCGTCTTCGGCGTAACCGTAGTGTTCCTCAGGCATCCAGGCTTGTGTACGCTCTACAGTCTTCCTCTCTCTCTTCAGTATGTCCTCTGTTTTGCATTCACTTATCTTCCCTCTCCTCCCATCCTCCTCGCTCTCTGCCTCTGCGTTGCTCTTCACAGTCGCTCCATCTGTGTGTCGACTCCTGTGATTAATCCCGCTGCACGTTTACTTGTGTGTGTGTGTGTGTGTGTGTGTGTGTGTGCGTATCTGTTTCTGCAAGATGTGCACGTGCCCTTGTGAAAAATAAGTGTGCTTATCCTTGAAATTATATATATATATATATATATATATATTTTTTTTTTTATAAAAAGCTGAATTTGTAAATAATAGTATTGAAGTAATAAAATAAAAAATATCTGAAGAAAGCAATAAGGTAGGAGAAAAATAATTTTTGGTGTGAGCTGTGTGTGTATTAAATTTTGTGTTGATATCATGAGGTAATCAAGAGGTACAGCATTTGGAAAGAGGGTACCCTTTTTCTTAGCCCTTGACAGTTTTGAAATAGTTGTTTCTGGGTTACATAAACATAATTTTAGTCAAAGCCCCAAACAATAAAGCTAGTTTTATTCTACTCTGTGAGATCATTCAATTACGACTATCTGAGCTGTATGAGGTTTTTGACTAAATTATAGAACATGGCACAATAAAATAACATTTTGCATAAATTATGAAAACATTTTGTTCTATCTATCAGGAAATAACTCAGCACTTAGAAGCTGAAGTGGTCACATGTATTGTAAAATTCAGACACTAATCTTTCAAATGACACATATTTTGTGTTGATCAAGACAATGGTTTTGAAAAATATAATAATTTTTTTTTTTTAAAGTTGATCCAAATGGATGCATATGAAAGCTGACACACGCACGCACACACACACACACACACACACACACTGTATATATATATATCTGCTATAAATAATGCTATACTATTTTCCACAATCGGAGCATGTTTCGTGAAATAAGAAGTGTGAAACAGCCTCTCTTTTAAATTGGCCTTTTATTTCAATATTTTGTACATTTAAAAAAATATACTTTTAAGATTTGAAGTACACTACAAGTGCACAATCAATAGAATTAAGCGCACTGCTTTTTAGCAATAACACATAAATACAATCAAATGTGTGCATCTTTTTGTGTAATTTCCTGCACATGGAATGCTGTAAAGAGAATGAAGAAAATATTTAGAAATGAAACCTTAACATACTTGATAGACACTATGTTTACATGAAATCACGGTCACCTAATGTCAAGCAAGGTCACAAGTGAAATGTGGGTTTAATATCCATCATTCAAGAATATCTAAGTATTAAATCACAAGTAAAATACTCAGCAACATACTAGCATATCCTTTTGCTCTCAATTTCCACACGTAAATAGTGTATATTAAGATGTATGGTTTCTTACAGCGATGTTGTTCTTGACTTGGTTCCCTGTTGCTCGTTTCAGCAGTCGTATCCAGGAGGCCTTCATCAGCCAATCCAGTTAGAGCATCTGCTCTCCTCACCATACCAACCACAAACTTCAGTAAACTAACAACAACTACAATATACACCACCCACCATCCACCAAATGATGTGCAAACATTATAGCTAAAACCTGAGAGCTGAAGGTATCAAAAATTAAAACACAGTTTTTCCTGTAGCTGTCACTAAAACTGCAATATGTAAAGTGCTACCTAATATCTCGGCTGTTGCCCGGGCTAATGTTATCAGTGCTGTTGCTGTGTGAAGGTTGAGTTCTCCTGTGTTGTTGATGATGGCACGTAATTCCATGTGCTTGCTCTCCATCCCTGCGCATAGTGGATGATGAGAGCTGCAGTGGCCTGTGTAGATAGTGGCGGTTTTCTTCTAGAATAATGAATGAGACTCAGTCCATCCCGCCGCAGCAACACTAGCAAACCAGGCTGCCATGCTCCTCTATGAAGAGCCCTTCCCCGCTCCCTAGAGCCCGGCGCACCGATGCAAAAGATGCTGGCTCCTCTGCTGCAGTGATCTGCCCCTCTAAAGGCTGGTTTTTCTTTTACACGTTGTCCTTGCCGTCTTCGGTGTAATCGTAGTGTTCCTCAGGCATCCAGGCTTGTGTACGCTCTACAGTCTTCCTCTCTCTCTTCAGTATGTCCTCTGTTTTGCATTCACTTCACCTGCCCTCCCCTCCCATCCTCCTCGCTCTCTGCCTCTGCGTTGCTCTTCACAGTCGCTCCATCTGTGTGTCGACTCCTGTGATTAATCCCGCTGCACGTTTACTTGTGTGTGTGTGTGTGTGTGTGTGTGTGTGTGTGCGTGTATCTGTTTCTGCAAGATGTGCACGTGCCCTTGTGAAAAATAAGTGTGCTTATCCTTGAAATTATATATATATATATATATATATATATATATATATATATATATATATATATATATAGTTTTTTTTTTTTTTAAAAGCTGAATTTGTAAATAGTAGTATTGAAGTAATAAAATAAAAAATATCTCAAGAAAGCAATAAGGTAGGAGAAAAATAATTTTTGGTGTGAGCTGTGTGTGTATTAAATTTTGTGTTGATATCATGAGGTAATAAAGAGGTACCGCATTTGGAAAGAGGGTACCCTTTTTCTTAGCCCTTGACAGTTTTGAAATAGTTGTTTCTGAGTTACATAAACATAATTTTAGTCAAAGCCCCAAACAATAAAGCTAGTTTTATTCTACTCTGTGAGATCATTCAATTATGACTATCTGAGCTGTATGAGGTTTTTGACTAAATTATAGAACATGGCACAATAAAATAACATTTTGCATAAATTATGAAAACATTTTGTTCTATCTATCAGGAAATAACTCAGCACTTAGAAGCTGAAGTGGTCACATGTATTGTAAAATTCAGAAACTAATGTTTCAAATGACACATATTTTGTGTTGATCAAGACAATGGTTTTGAAAAATATAATAATAATTTTTTTGAAGTTGATCCAAATGGTTGGATGCATATGAAAGCTGACACACGCACGCACACACACACACACACACACACACACACACACACACACACACACACACACACACACTGTATATATATATATATATATATATATATATATATATATATATATATATATATATATATATATATATATATATATATATATATATATATATGTATATATATATATATATATATCTGCTATAAATAATGCTATACTATTTTCCACAATCGGAGCATGTTTCGTGAAATAAGAAGTGTAAAAACCATGTGTAAGTTATAACATATGCAGCTTTGGGGTTTTATGTTTTAGAATTTGATAAAGAATATCTTTAGATCTAAATGACAGATTATGGTTTGTTTTCTCAAAATAACTTTCCATGATCTATGCATGTTTCATTAAGTTATGAATGAAAACACCATGTGAAAGGTACAGTTGTTTTATTTTTATTATTTTTATTTTTTTAGAGTGTCTGAATTTTACAATACATGTGACCACTTCAACTTCTAAGTAGTGCTGAATTATTTAGAACAAGATGTTTTCATAATTTATGCAATATGTTATTTTATTGTGCCCTTTTTTTCCCGCAAATTCCACAGTACACACTATTTTAGAGGGACTACTCAACACTCGTTAAGAGTTCATCAAAATAATTCTGCAGTAAAGCAGAAGAGTTTTTCAAGCTATAAAATTTTGTGTTGTTCCATTCAGTGGTTGCTTGATTTGCTCATGAATATTTTCTTGGGGGTGAACCATATTTGACCACTATTAACTAGGGATGCACGATAATATCGGCACAATATCGGTATCGGCCGATAAAAGCTTAAAATGACCATTATCGGTATCGGCCGATATGAATATTTCTGCCGATGAGCCAAACCGATATTCTCCAAGTGAAATAATTGACCTGTTTTTCAGATGTGAATGTCTGTCTACATTTGTAAAATAATAAATTTATGGTAGAATCAGTACAGAAGAGATACATGGATTTCTCTTCAGTAAAATTAAAGTTTAAATATATCAGTATATATTTGTATATATATCGATATCGGTATCGGCATCGGCCAAAATTATTTTGAAAATATCGGCATATCGAATATCGGCCAAAATCCAATATCGTGCATCCCTACTATTAACCATATTTTAATTAATCAAATTATGACATTGCATAAAAAGATGTACTTAAGTCTTACTTAAGTGGATCAAAACCACTCTAAAGATCAGCTAATTGCATTTAATATGCCTTTAAACTATAATACATTTTCATTAAATTGCAATTAACATTCAGTTAAGTGCCCAAACATTTAATTCAGGTCACACTTAATTATATACTATTTAAGCATAGTATTTCCATAATAGGTGCTATTAACCTGTACTTCTTTTTCACAAGGGTTGATTGTCTGCCCAGGATCCTTTAAACACTTGTGAAGTGTAAACAACAATCAAATTCTCTCTCTCTCTTTCTCTCTCTCTCTCACTTTCAAAGTAAAAGGTCTAGTCAGTTGCACTAAAAACATGTTTAAAAAAGATTAGTCAGAAATGTAATTATCTGGTAAATGGTGCTAAAAGATTGAAGCCCTATCATGTTTGAAAATAATGCAGCACCTTCACTAAACCCAGCTGAACATTACCAATACTGATAACAAAAGCTAATGTGAGATAAAAATGCATTTTCAGGAGTGAACCGTGCCATTTCTGCTTGCATCTTTAAGTCTTTGAGCTCTTTTATGTGACTTGTGTTTCACATAACTTGCAACGGAGCGTTTCGCATCTCAAGCAAGTTTACTGTATTTGAAAAGGCAAAAATATGTCCATGGATATGTGATGCAAAGCTCAAAATGTGTTCGTTTACAAATTATACACTGTGGCAAAATGCATTTCGAGGTTATAATATAATATTGAGCAAGGAACCATGCAAAAATAAGTATTTTAATGGGTAGCCTGCCCATGAAAACTGCCGTTTTAAAGCCACAAGTGTTCATTTGAGCTTGAAACTGCAATGAACTGTAGGTACTTTTTTGGAGTTTGCACAATGTATGCAGAGGCATAATATTCAAGTGATCCAATGTTGGTATTATTTATCTCTTTCTAAGACACACACACACACACACACACACACACACACACACACACACATAATCATATAGAGTCAACATGTCACAGCTGTGCTCCTCAGGCTATTAAGCACAGATTTTCTTTCTGAGAGGTCAAAGAGAACATGAAAACACAGTCGCACGAACACACAAATTCACTCTGATGCATTCGATCATGGCCCACCCTGACACACATCAGTATGGATAATTACACATATTGACTAAATCACACAGATTTAAATGCACACACATACAACACACACACACACAAACACACACACACACATGGTAATGGTTTATGTACACAAACTGTATATTCTATGGCCCTTCACCAACCCTACACCTAACCCTAACCCTCACAGGAAACTTTGTGCATTTTTACTTTCTCAAAAAAACTCATTCTGTATGATTTATAAGCGTTTTGAAAAATGGGGACATGGGTTATGTCCTCATAAGTCACCCTCTCCTTGTAATACCTGTGTCATACCCATGTCATTATACAGAGTGGTGTCCTGATATGTCACAAAAACAAGAGCACACACACACACACACACACACACACACACACACACACACACACTGGAACGATGTCTCTATGTACCCTCACTCTTTTAGGCATTTATTTATGTGATTTGCTTGTTGAAAGGATGTAATTAGCAGTGTAAGTTATCTGTCTATCTCTCTTTCTCATATATTGTTAGTTTATATTCATTTGTTGTGTAGAGAATTATTTGAGCTGGAGGAGACTATCTCTGGAAAAATATTTACCCAGAATCTTCTGGGTCCATCCATCTAGAAAAACAAATTATATATATAGCCTCATGATGAACCCAAAAGGAAACACGTATGATATGTTTCATATGAAACTACTCTTAACAAAGAAAGAGAAAGTACAAAAGTGATCCAGACGTTACAGAAACCTTCCATTAATTATGCCTTGAGGTTTATGATGCCAAAAACTTGCAGACAGCTGATTACAAACCTACAGTTCAGTAAGTCTA
The DNA here is from genome assembly GCF_003368295.1 of Carassius auratus. NCBI lineage: Eukaryota > Metazoa > Chordata > Actinopteri > Cypriniformes > Cyprinidae > Carassius > Carassius auratus. The sequence continues at coordinate 17,408,009 of NC_039274.1, forward strand.
AAAGCACAAAGTTAAGACAAGCACTGACACTTTTAAAGTCTCTGAAACACTCTGTGGCAGAAACATTTTCAGGAAACTTTCAGGAAATGTGTTTTTCCCACCCACAAAATCCTAGCCTAGAAACTTCCGGTAAGGAGCCAAGCATTGTTGAAAATAGCAGAAAACGGATGTCGAACATCACAAACCAATGACAAAAAAAGTACAATATTTGGGACTCACCAAATCTGACTCCTCGCTGGTTGAGAGGTACATGTCTATGAACATCTGTGAGTGTGTGTGTGTGTGTGTGTGTGTGTGTGTGTGTGTGTGTGAGAGAGAGAGAGCTCTACTCCACCCAGCTGCTCTAAAACAGTCCCAGTGAGAGAAGGGGGAGCGGGAAGAGCGGTTTCCTCTCGCTCCTGTGGGCTGAGTCTGAAGGGGCTCAAATATGTGCTTGTAAAATGAATGGTGTGTCCGTCTACGACGTTCTCTCTCCTCCCAAAACTACGTCAAAGTTACTCTGCTATACCCAGAAATCTCTCTCTCTTTCCCACGCTAAGAAAAAAAACATGACAGTCCGTCCCACAAACAACCTGTGCTCTCAGACATGCACATTACCACGTGCCGTCACACAGGCCTACACACCAAACAAAAATCACTAGAAGTTTAGTGACAGCCGTATAATTCATTAATGTTTAGTTCACATGACTGAGATGTCTGACGTACTGGGAATCCAGCCTCTTTTTGGATATAACATAAGACAGATGTGAGCAGAAAGAAGTCTCCTCGCAATCAAGTGCGAAACGCTACACGTTTGTCCTCTTGCTTTCCTTCCCTTTTTTACAAAAAGTCACCAAATATGGAAACGCAAGACTTTTGCACAGTAGTCTAGACATAGAGATAAATAGATAGAAAGGTTTAGCTGTTAGATGATATTTAGTTTAGTACTATCTTGATGTTGTTGTAATAACAGTCTGTCATTTTGATATGACGTAATTTCGAACAAAATTAGACCGAAACGAAGTTTGTTTTGAGTTTGTTTCAGCAGTTCGAAACAGCTGACCAAAGCAAACTTTCAGGGGGAGTTTGTTTTGGCTTCTAAACACCTTTGAGCTTCCATTGGTCCATACTGATTACGTAATAGTGTGTTCTGAAACTCAACCTTCTTTGACGTGCAATGTTTTTAAATTAATTAACACTAATAAAATAAAGTAACTAACTTACTCCAAAAAATGTTTTCCACATCATGCTACAGTTTTCAGACTCTGAGACATTCACACTTCCCATAAAGGACTGATTATGGTTCTTTTGTGTTGCAGACATGATATTCGGTAACTACTGCTAATCATTATTCTTTCGTCTATAATATACTGATCATTGGTGCCCATCTCACACTGCCCACACTTCATCATTTCATCAGTGTTGTGTTTAAGGGATATGTTCGAAAACAGTATACCATCGCTCAGCCTTTTCAAACTTCTTTTTGCCCCCAAATGAAGAACGAAAATTAAGTTAGTTTAAAGTATACTGGGGCCTTAAGGATACTATTTCAATACTTCTCAGGCCCACTTTTAGGGGCAGTTTCCCGGATAGAGATTTAGTCTAGTCCTAGACTAAAATGGCCCTCTAAACCAGATTAACAGAATTCAGAAGTCATGGTTTTAAATAGTCTAAGACTTAGTCTAGTCCAGTATTTAAAAGGCTAATAACCTTCAGGACTAAACTGAGGCTTAAATTAAACCTACAGTACCAGGAGGCAGGTTTAACTTCAGATTAAGATTGTGTTTCCAGTCTTTATATATAAAGATTATTGGCACACTTGGTAGATATGCACAAAGAAGCCTGTAAAAATAAATCTGCACTGTTGTTCTATTTGATCTTTTATTCAAATAAATAAACAAAACCCTAGTCTTTCATTGAAGTAAAATGGAAGGGAAATCTCATGATAGAAATTTTGGCCACAATTAATGGCACCCTTTTATTCAGTACTTTTTGCAACCTCCTTTTGCCAATTTAACAGCTCTGAGTCTCTCCTATAATGCCTGATGAGTTTAGAGAATAATTTTAAGTTTGTCTTGGTATATTTCATGTTTTATAGGCAACCTCTGTGATGCTAATTCAGATTAGCACAGCTGGTTTTAAATTAATCTAGTTTATTTTAGTTCAGGACTCCATAGGCCATGATTTAGTAATCTGTGTTTCAGAAAGCCTTTTTTTGAAGCCATGAATAGATATTTTAGATTAAGCCTACTACAGACTTCGTACCAAATTTATATTAAGTGGCCTTAACTACTATGTAGTTAAATTTAAATTATTAATTTGGTACAATGCACTTATTGTTGTCACGGATTACGCTGCCTGAAGGAATACAGAGTCGAGGATAAACGGAATAAGGCTTTTAATATATACCATTCATGGAGCACAGCGATAGACACACGTAAGTCAGTGATTTAGTCACAAGTGAGGAGACCCGACAAACCAGAACTGAAAGGACAAGGCTTATGTACAAAAGGATAATTGGGGAAACACAGGTGGATGGCATGACTAAATTAACAGGGACATGGAACACATGAGGAATAGAATAGACACACCTGGGAACTAATCAAACCAAACACGGAAAGACACAAACTGGGTCACGGGCAAAAACACACGAAATGAGTCCAGGTGTGACAGTACTTCCCCCTCCCGGTAGGTGCGTCCTCGCACCGTAGAAACAACAGAGGGAGGCGTGGGTGGGAACTTGGGAGGAGGTTCCGGTGGAGGACGGACTCCCAGGAGGGGGCCAGCAGACAGGGACCACAGAAGGAGGAGCCAGGGAGGAGACGACGGAGGAAGGAGCCAGGGAGGAGACAGGAGCAGGAGGAGCCAGATGGTCCAGAGACCAGCCAGGACAGAGATCCAAGGTGGAGTCGACGGCGGGAGGAGCCATGGTGAAGGAGGGGTCGACGACACCAGGGGGCCGACAGGCGGAGACTGCACCGGTGGGTGAGGAGCCCAAGATGGAGCAGCACAGCCGCAGAGCCAGGGGGACGTCGAGGTTCCGGAGGGCCTAGGTGGAGCAGAAGGCTCAGGCGACCAAGGCGGAGGCGGGGTCCTGGCAGACCGCTTTGGAGCCGGAGCGACCGAGGATGGAGGTGGAACCGGAGGGAAGGAGGAGCCTGACAGAGCCGGAGGGATGGAAAGACGAGGTGGAACCGGAGGAGTGGAGTCCCGAGGCGGCGGATGGTCGACGACTGACCAAGGTGGAGCCGGAGGGACGAGGGAGCCCGGTGGAGCAGGTGGGATGACAGGCCACGGTGGAGACGAGGGAGCTAAGAGCCAAGGCGGAGCCGCTGGGTCGAAGGACCGAGGAGGAGTCCAGGGCTCGGAGGCTGGAGGCGGAGACAGGGCCTTAACACGCCAAGGCGGAGCTGGAGACTGGCAGTCCAGCGGCGAACCACCGCGCCCCGATGGCGCGGACTGAGGGTGAGCTGCGGGACTGACTGGCACCAGCAGGGATGACGAGGAACTGGCTGGTCTAGGAGGAGGACAGAGAGGAAGGATGGGAGGAAGGACAGGAGGATCAGGACTGAAAGGAACCAGCGAAAGTGGAGCAGAGGGACCAGCAGGTCCTGGAGGAGGTGGGAGAGGGAGGCCGGGAGGGAACACAGGAGATACAGAAGATTCAGAGCTGGGCGGAACCAGCGGACACACAGAAGATTCAGGGCTGGGCGGAACCAGCGGAGACACAGAAGATTCAGGGCTGGGCAGAACCAGCGGAGACACAGAAGATTCAGAGCTGGGCGGAACCAGCGGAGAGACAGAAGATTCAGGGCTGGGCAGAACCAGCGGAGAGACAGAAGATTCAGAGCTGGGCGGAACCAGCGGAGACACAGAAGATTCAGAGCTGGGCGGAACCAGCGGAGAAACAGGAAACTCAGGGCTGGGCAGAACCAGCGGAGAAACAGAGAACTCAGGGCTGGGCAGAACCAGCGGAGAAACAGAAGACTCAGGGCTGGGCGGAACCAGCGGAGAAACAGAAGACTCAGGGCTGGGCGGAACCTGCGGAAATGGAGCAGAGGAAATGACTGGAGGAGGTAGGAGTGGGAGACTGAGAGGGTATACAGGGGAGTCAGGGCTGGACGGAACCAGCGGAGAAACAGGAATATTAGGGATTACCTCCATAGACCAGTCCATCAGATCCAGAACTTGCTCCATATGACTTTCAGAGACTGCATACAGCTCACCCTCAGTCGCAGGAGTGTGGGCAGGGCTTTCCTCCACGCCCTCGATCTCCACGAGGACTCCCACGATGCACGGTGTGGCCGGCTCACACACCTGGTCAGTCGCGCTCTCGAGATCCGGCTCCCTGTCGGTGAATGGCTCGGGCTCTGCGGCTGCGGTGGGCTCTGGCTCCGTGTGGCAGGGTGGTGGCTGGCTGGTCTCTGGGTCGGGAGTGGGACTGGCGAGATCCTCAATCGGGCAGACGGTGAAAGGTGAGCCATTTCTCGCCAGAGTCCACTCCACAAATGTGGCGAAATCCCCCCGAGGACCATCTTCGGATGACAACGCTCTGCACTTGGAGTTCAGGCTGGTGTTGTAGAAGGTGCAGAGCGCGTCGTCCGGGTAGCTGGTGGCATTAGCTAATAGAAGAAACCGTCTGGTATGGTCCTCGAGAGAACGTCCTTCCTGCTTCAGCAGGAGGATGAGGAATTCGGGACGATAGAGGGGATCCATAGAAACTAAGAAAAGAAAAGACTGTGAAAAAACGAAAGCAAAACGGAGGGAAAAACACGCAGTTTTAAACTTTCTTTTTTAGGTCGGGTCTTCTGTCACGGATTACGCTGCCTGAAGGAATACAGAGTCGAGGATAAACGGAATAAGGCTTTTAATATATACCATTCATGGAGCACAGCGATAGACACACGTAAGTCAGTGATTTAGTCACAAGTGAGGAGACCCGACAAAACAGAACTGAAAGGACAAGGCTTATGTACAAAAGGATAATTGGGGAAACACAGGTGGATGGCATGACTAAATTAACAGGGACATGGAACACATGAGGAATAGAATAGACACACCTGGGAACTAATCAAACCAAACACGGAAAGACACAAACTGGGTCACGGGCAAAAACACACGAAATGAGTCCAGGTGTGACAATTGTGTACATACATGTTTTTACATTGTACTTATATTTGAAAAATATCTGCACATAATTACATCTGTAATTAATTTCTGTAATTATATGTATAATTACACGTTGACCCTTCCCTTACACCTTAACACACCCTTAAACTTACCCATACCACCAAATCTGTCCCTAACCTTACCTGTTTCCCAAAAAAGTTGCAATAAAATATGAACACAATAAGTACATTGTATTTATTTTTTGATGCAAGTACATAGTAGTTAAGGCCACTTAATATAAAGTGGGACCCAGACTTCATTTAAACCCTTTCTGGTAAACTGCCCATAAGTGTTTTTGGCCTATACTTGTTCCCAATCATTTAATCAAGATAGTCTGGAGTACATTTGGCTTGTATTTGTGTTTAGTCTTGACCTTTTTCTTCTTTTAGGTACGTAGTACATGCACATTCATATTCAAGTTTATTAGAGAATACATTCAGTTTATAGAAAATTTATAATTAAATAGGACAGTGGTAGAAATGAACCTCATCCTTTTAGTACACAGTGCTATAAACCCACACAGAAACAGATCTGGATGGCTTATTGACAACTCTTTTAAGGTATAAAAATGTTGAAACAGATATTCTCAATCCTGAGTATGAATTTATACTGTAAATGTTCAGTCCAATGGTAGTGTACATAGGAGTTAACTTAAAGTACAGTTTAATGTACTGTATATTTCAAGTAAAAAAAAAAAAGAACTTGCATGTATACATACAGAACAACGATTAAATTATGTAGTTTACTTTTATAACCTAAAATTGGGCATAAAGTATAGCTAGTAAACCTAGAAGTTCCCTTATTGTTCACAGTGTAGTTGCAATACAAAAGAAAAGTTGATCAAAATGTACTACTGTTTTTATAAGTACTTTTATAACTTTACTGAAATTGGACCAATTTAGTCTTAAAAAGAATTGAAATGTACACTTACATTTATACTTGTAGTACATGAAGTATACTTGGAAAATATACAGTACTTGAACTTGCCTTAAAAAGGGCAAGGCAAGGCAATTTTTTTTAAAGCACAATTGCAAACAACAGGTAGTTAACCAATGTGCTGTACACCTTTTAAACATGTACAAACAGCAAAAACATACATTACACACCAATATTATACAGCACAGAGACATCTGACCACACAACGTGAAAAAAAAAAGGCTCCAAATAGGTCTTCCAAAGTATCGGAGCCATCACTGAAAAAGCACGATTTCCCCATTATTTACATTTCGCTCTAGGGACAGTCTAAAGTTTCTGGTCAGTCGACCCTAAGTGATGTGGTTGGTGAGTATGGTTGTAATAAATCTTAAATGTTTGGTGGTCCAAGGCCATTTAAAGATTTAAAAACAAACAACAAAATCTTAAAATCAATCCTATAACGAACTGGCAGCCAATGTAGAGAAAAAATAATAGGGGTAATATGTTCCCGTTTCCGAGAGCTGGTCAGCAATCTTGCAGCAGCATTCAGGACAATTTGCAATCGAGACAAAGTGGAACAACTAATCCCCACATACAAGGAATGACAAAAGTCCAGACGTGAAGACACAAATACATGCATCACTCCCTCAAAATCATAAAACGACCAAAAACGGCTTGACCGTTGTCATTGTTCTTAATTGAAAAAAGCTTGATATGAAAACAGTATTGAAAACTCATCAAAAAGTGCCCCTAATTTTATTCTATATATTTTTTTACCATGTTTTTGCCATGAATAGATAAAGGGCCTAAATCAAATTTAGGCGACCCGTATGCATTTGGGGGTGCAAACACAATAATCTCTGTTTTACATTCATTCACATGCAAACATTCTCATCCAAACCAAGTTTTCGCGTTATTCAAACAAGCAAGAAGAGGCCCTAGTGAGCTAGTTTCCTTCTTTACTGGCATATATATATATATATATATATATATATTATTTGTGTGTCATCAGCGTAACATTGAAATTATATGCTGTGTGTTTTAAAAATAGATTGAACTGGATATATATATATATATATATATATATATATATATATATATATATATACTGCATATATAATGAAAACAAAATAGGACCCAAGATGGATCCTTGGGGAATCCCCCATGTAATAGGAGCTGAAGATGATGTAAATTCACCCAAGCCAACTGAAAAACTTCTATAGGATCGTGCAGCAAGAACTTTATGGTCTATGGTGTCAAATGCTGCCCTATGGTCAAATAACACCAGAACTGCAGCATTTTACAGAATTGAATTAAATAATTAAATCAACCTAAAATATACTTAAAAAAAAGAGTTTTTCATTATACAGACTTTCAAAAACTGTTCCAGTTGCATAATACTCATTTCATATGCAAACATATCAAATCAGAGGGCCAAAAATGAAAGAAAATGGAAAATAATTTCTAAATAAAAAACAGACAAATAAAACAAACAAACAAAAATCCTATTGACATTATAATCAAAGGACCACAGGAGACGTACACAAATAAATAAATACACAAATCAGCACATGGCTCCTTTAAGGGTGGCAACAACTTTTTGCCACTACTTGTTTGTGTGATTTAATATACCAAAATACTAATGCAGGGATGCTTCGTTTCTCACTTTACAGTGCACAAGCTGATTCTTTTATAACCATGCATCATTTAATTTATGCTGTTTATGACATCAAAGGAAGTAGATGAAAACTAATGCTGTACTCCTAACACAAGGAGTATTAATTTCAATGGGTACTTAAATGCACCCCACAAATGTACTGCACAAACCTTTCTCACCCCAGCCCTAACAATAACTACATAGCATATTAATATAATGAAACCGAGAGCATTTCCTTACCTTAACTTTCTTAGACATGTTCACTGTCTAACACTGGCGAAGAAAGGACGGTTACTACCTCCCTACCTTCTGCTCAATAATTCAGGCTTGAATTCAGAATGACTACATGTAGTTTCCAATTACAGTTATCATGTTAGTGACAGATGCTCTGTTAACAAACAGCCATGACAAAGAAATTTGGATCAGATGTTTGTTGGAATGTAAAGTAATTAAATTAATTTGAGTAACTGCTTGCATAAGTTGTTTTTAACTCTAGATACCATAAAAATAATTGACAAAGATGTGCATTTAATAGTATTGGAAGTGCATTTGTGGTGTTTAGTTTTTTAAATTCACTTGCAAAAAATATAATAATTCAGAAAATAAAAGCCCACTTAAGTGTACTTCAAGAGAAACACTTTCATGACTGTTTCTTAACTTTACACCAATTAAAACTGTGTTGACTAACAAATGAAAGCATGTAAAGTCCTTGATTAATATTTAAACTCTAGTGTTTTATTCAATATTACATTTAAATTTAATACATTTTAAATGTACTAAATTGCAACTTCAGTACACATGTGTAATTGCAAATATATTTAAAACATTAGATATAAGTTTCAACAGAAATGCAATATTTAAGGTTACCATAAATGCTTTTCAGTACATTTAACCATATTTCAAAGACCATTATACAATTATACATTATACATTAAACAACTACTTAAGTAGGTCCTACAAAAGTCTTAGTTTTTTGCTAGCTCCTTGCATACTATTATTAAAGTCTACCTCCTTTTTTTTGACTGAATAGTTTTTCAAGTCCTTTTTATCAAAATTGCATCATGTTCTGACATTTATCATAGTTTTCAAAATGTGAGAACCAAATCTCAGATTGTATGAAAAGGAGGGCCATTGGGTTTGGATACCAATGATGGAAAAAGTGCTCAGGTATAGGGCTCAAATAAAGAAAATGGGTAAGAGTGGATGTGGAATGGATCTATGAGTTTAAATCAGACTTGTGTGTTGCACAATAGGATAACAGCCGGCTTTGGTCTGGAGATCCCGGATATCAGCCACCTCAGATGATATCGCTTAAGTGACCCTAAAAAATCAATCCAGTTCCTGGTGGAGGAGTTCCTTTGACATGCATCTCCCTCTTCAGCCCACTAGAGAGAGCCCTCGCCTGATTATTGCACCTCCATCAGTTTGTTTCACAGCACTTGGTTGTTATATTTCCAGGGGTTATTCCAGAGATCAGTTTATGTGATATAAACGAGTAAGATAACCTCAGGTTTCGTTCAGAGTATGTAAGTAGCAATGGTAACTTATTCTCTGAACAAAACTGGAGGTTATACGTTCTATTTACTTATATTAGACAGCATATATTAACGAATTATTCTTTCTAATTTATTCCAAATGAGTATAATAAAATCATGCTTGTTTTAGTCAAGAAATGGATCGGTGTCTTAACTTCTAAACCAACTGGTCATGGTCTTCAGACTCTGTTCAGACATTGTTTTTATAAGTGACACATGCATATCTGTTTTCTAAAAGTACTTATTGTTGTGATGCTTGAGACGTTAGAGCTTTTCTTTGGCGTGTAGTTAATTTGACCTCCCTTATGAGAAAGCCAACTTTAAATCAATTTGCAAAGTTTAGTTTCCACTGGAGTTCTAGCTACTTGTAGTTGTTGTTTTATTCAGTCAAATAAGTTTCATTACATGAAAATATAGAGCGTTATATCAAGTAAGTTTGCACTTTTATTTTAAAGCATTTAAAAGTACTTACACAAGAAAGTATTGCATAACATAGTGCACTTAAAGGGACAGTTCACCAAAAATGCTTGTATTATTTACTCTTTCCAAGAGTTTCTGTTGAACACAAAATATATTGTTGTTGTTGGTCCCCACTGACTTCGAAAAAAAATACTGTGTAAATCTGTTTGGTTATTCTTCTTTTGTGTTCATTAGAAGAAAGAAACTCATAAAGGATTGGAACAACATAAGGGTGAGTAAATGATGACAAGATTTTCATTTTTTGGTGAACTACACCTTTAAATGAGTGGAGGTTGCGTTGTTACTGGTTATTGTGATGAACCCAAATGCTACAGAATTATTTTAAACATTGTGTCAACACTCCTTCATAGAGAAACAGATGGTGCTGCAGAAGTGTTTAATATTCATCCTGTGAGTGTTATTCAAGTCTTTGCAAAGTAGTGGCTTGTCCTTGATAAAAATAGTTTAACAGATGGCTTCTGAATATGCAGTTCCTTAAAAACGTCCTTGCAGACTGTGTTCAATTTTAACAGAGCAAAACTTCTGATTAACATCAGTCCAGAGTGAAACTTTGATCAATTAGAAACCTTCTGCTCCACATAGGAAGAGCCATGTTTTGTGGGTGATTTCTGTCTGTTTAAAGGAATATTTCACCCAAAATTGAAAATTGACTCACCCTCTCACCATACAATGTAGAGGAGTTTTTTTTATTAATGAGAATAGATTTGGAGAAATGTAGCATTACATCACTGTCTCTGCAGTGAATGGGTGCCATCAAAATGAAAGTCCAAACAGCAGATAAAAAACATCACAATAATCCACAAGTAATCCTCAAGTTCATCAATTAATGTCTCGTGAAACAGACAGCTGAAACAAATCCATCATTTAGATGTTTTTAACTTCAAACCCTTTGTTAAAATAAAATACAAGTCCATTATCCATTATAATACTTCCTCTAGTTAAAATGTTGTCACAGCTGAATCAGGAGAGAAATATGCACCGTTTGCAAGCAAAAACAGTCCAAAAACAGCTCTAGACAAATATGTTGTTGGATTTTGATGTGAGAGACAACAGGAGACAGACTTTATCACTGGAGAATTCATTAATATGGATTATGGACTTTGTATTTTAACCAGAAACAATTGTTTGAAGTTTAAATGGCTTAATGGTGAAAATGTTTATTACAGACACAGGTTTTATCATTAACTGATGGACTGGAGCGGTGTGAATTATTGTGATGTTTTTATCAGCTGTTTGGACTCTCATTCTGACGGCACCCATTCACTGCACAGCATCCATTGATGAGACACTGATGCAATGTTACATTTCTCCAAACCTGAAGAAGAAACAAACTCATCTACATCTTGCATGACCTGAGGGTGAGTGTAATTTCAGCAAATTAAAATTGTTCAAATGTTCAACTATTCATTTTCATTCAAAGAAATAGCACAGTAAAACAGGCTTACATGCAGTAAACGGCTAATGCTAGGACTCTGGGTGGTATACAGGTTGATGTTAAAATATACGACCCAAAAGTAAAGTGCAAAGAAAATTGGAAGGATATAAAAAAAAAGACAATATGTGCATGAAATAAACTCTCACTACATTCTTTATTGATTAGACCTGAAGGCAAGAAATTGTTTATTTGCAGATTAAATAAACAGAAGATAAAAAGTCATAATTTAAAAGACAATATGGCCATCTGTATTTCTACTGAATTTGTGATGAGAGGAACCTCCTCTGGATGGGGTTGACATGAAGGGAAGAGACATTTGCATAAACACAGGGGAAAAATGTTGTTATTGACGTTATGAAATATTCATTGTTTGTTACCGCAGCATGTGTTTCACACAACCTTCTTCAGCACAAACAAAGTTGGTTTAGTTTTGTGAGTAATGGACATTGTCCTCAGATAACACAGGCCTAAAATGTCACCCAAGAAGTTTCCTCAACATTTATTGTATGTTATATGAAGTAGTTTAATAACTAATGCAGATCATAAGCAGTAAGCATATAGCAGGGTTATGATAATTAACTAAAACTAAAACCATTTACACACAAAACATCCGTCCAGTCTTTGGTCAGTGCAGCGTCTGAGCAGGATGTGGTGACAACAAATGAGTCATTTCAGTCATCATTTGATTCAAATATCAATTCCATCTCTAGTTCTGAATTTAGTTCATTTTTGAACATCTGATGCAATACTTTAAAGTCAGTAGATTTAATTCATGCATGCAATGAAATTTACTTGTGAAACCTGTGACAAATGAGCAGGGATAACCATACAATAATTAATTACTGGCACAGAAACCTCTTTTCTTCTTCTTCTGGTTTTAGCAATGTTTTGGTTTATTGATTTTCACACAAATTCACCTTACCCCTTTTTTAATGTTAAAATGTGTATCAATCAGTGTTATTTTAATATCCAGATGCTAGTTTAGTTTTAATAATCTGAATTATAATTTTTATCTTAATATTTTCTGTTTTTATTAAAGTTTTAGTTATGCCGTTTTGTCTAAAAATATGCCTATATATATTATTTTTATAATGTAAAAAAAAAAAAAAAATTTTTTTTTTATTACATATTATTTAGAATAACCTCTTTTGTGTTTAGCAGAAGAAAGAATTTCATACAGGTTTGGAACGATGTGAGTAAATATTGACAGAATTTTCCTTTTTTTAACTCATGTGTGTTACATGATTAAATGTAGTAAATCACAGCTTTAACATTACAAATATGTAAATACAAATGCATTCAACTATACAACATACAAGTTTCAATAGAAATTACATAAAATTTTAGTTGACCGTAAATTCTTGTCAGTACACTTGAACCATACTTCATAGACAATATAGAAGTATAAAATTGCATATAAAAATATGCTACTACTTAAATTAGTTTAAAAAAAACTCTAAAGTTCAGCTTATTGCAATACACTTAAACTATAATACGTTTTCATTTAATTGCAGTTAAATGTCAGTTTGCATGTATATTTTACATTTACATTAAGTAGACACATTTATCCAAAGCGACTTACAAATGTAAGTTTTTATATATATATATATATATATATATATATATATATATATATATATATATATATATATGCAAGTATATATGAAAGTGTTAGAAGGCATTTAAATAGAAAAAAATAAAAGTCAAAAGAATAGAAAATGCTAGTGTTTAGAGTTTTTATAATAAAAATCTTTTTTTTTCAAAGACGACAAGTGGTAAGAATAGAAATAGAAAAACTAAAAAAAGTATGCTAAACTCATGATACAAAGCAAGATATTAACACAATAAGATTAAATCTGAACATTAGAAATATTAGGTCCATACAGAGCGACCAAATATACTGATATTGTTACACATAACAATTTATATAGCATTATATGAATAATAATTTGCGATTATTATATATTTATTTTGCATTTTAGTAGAGCCTAAACATTCTAGGCAGGCACAAGAATTGAAGCCAAACGTTCAGTCTATTGACGTCTCCTTATTTGACTTGGATTGCCTCACTTGTGTTTGGAAGGGCAGCATAGTCTCCCGTTTGAAAAGGGTTCAAAGAACTTCAAAGTTTTGGTGGCGAGGCACGAAGTGCGCGTTTTCCCAAAACAGTCCTTTAAAGTAGACTTCAATTCCCGCAGAAACATCGAGTGCCAAGTTAGAAAAGTTTCTTACTAGTGGACGGCGATTTGTGATTTGTCCACTCGGTTTCCCTCAAGAGATCCTACACTGGAATAGGAACTACCCCCGAAACACACATGGTACATCCCAATGCACCTTTTGATCATTCCAGCAGAAGCGACGGGCTGACTGTGTGTGTGTTGAACAACATTTCGAGGTTTCTGCTGGAGTTGCGCTGTCCTGATTTGAGCCGTGTCTGTAGTTCAACTCATCCTGTGTCTGAACGGGGTCACATAAGCCTTAAACAATGGGTTTTAAAGAGTTATTAATCTAACTCCGTTCATCTGAAGTGTGCTGGTACTTCAAAGAGAAACACAGAATAAAGCGCGAGAGGATTCTTCACGATGAGGCTCACCGCGGTGCTTTGTGGCAGTCTTCTAACTTTCATGCTCCTCGTCGAAGGTAAGTGTTTTGGACCTCGTTGCATCGGCTTTGAGAAACAAACACATCGGTGCTTGTAAATCCAGTTTGAAAATAGCTTCCAAAACAGTCTGTGCGAGCAGAATCGAAGCGTGTGATCTTTTAATAGTAAGAGTTACAGAAGACTCTTACACAAACACTGAACAAACCAAAACAGCGAGTCGCGACGCATCCAAAGCGCGAGAGATGAAACCGATACTGCTATCTAGTTTTAGGTGCTTATAAATAGTATTTGATCCACCGCGCAGAGAGATTCCTTTGATTATTCGCTGGTGGAAACCAACTTGATGCATTTGGTTCGCGTACGCGTGCACGTTTCTCCAGTGTAACGCGTCAAGTAGGCTATCTTTTGAATAGCACTCTGTCTTTTATAAAAGACCAAATCGCCTCTTGGTTGTAAGTCAGCAGTGTCCGCTCACTGTATTCGCAACATGTTGGAACAGCCGCTGCCGCACGCGCGCAGGAATGTCGCGACTTCAAAGCGCGGCGTCGGCCTGAAGAAAGAAACGCACGGACGCCGCTTTGACACAATTACACGCATAACACGAGTGTTGCATCGGTGGAAATGTCGTTTACTAGATGGTTAGGCCTGTACATGTCAGCTAGATGTCTCAGGGAACGAAACACCCTTGGAGCAATTTGAAAAAGCGTGCGTAAATGCAGCTCTATGAGTTTCACGATTCATTGTATGCTTTCCAAAATTTCCAGCGCTTACATAACACTAATTATATGCATCTATGTGAGCCATGACTTGTATATGTGCTGTTCACATCATGTCATGTTCTGTAATTTAGGAATATCTAAACTTTGACAACTTTGACCAGTGACATTTAAATTAGGCGATTCTTAACGTAAATGACATTGCATTGAGGTTCACACACTATTTAAAATGTAGATCATGTTTTATTTACAGGTAAAACTTACGTCTTTTTTTAAGGTTTGACAGGACATTTCTGCTGCAGTTGTTTCGGGTTGGTCACACGGACATTATTTGGTTTATTTTTGGAAGTTTTTCTTTCTGTGCAAAGCATTGCATATGAATTGACCACTCATGCATATGCACTAGTACTATTTAATTGAGTTTTCTATCAAAAGAGACTGCCAAAAGCATGCTTTAAGTGTAGCTTGTGATTCATTATGCTTTCCCTAATTTCAGTGCTTACATAACACTAATTATATGCATCTTTGTTAGTCATGCCTTGTGTGTTATATTCACATCATACTGACAAATCGTTTGTATTCAAGTGTAATCTTTCGATATAGCTCGAAGTTTTCTTTTCAATTATATAAGAATATCTAAACTTGGTCTCTCATGATGGCACGCTGCGATTTCCAGGGTTTAGCAATTTCATTTAATTCAACTACACCTAATTTATCTGCTTCTGCAGTTAAAGGAAACTGCATTGAGGTTCACACAATATTCATGATGTAGATCATGTTTTATCTGGAGCTAAAACTTTACTTTTTTTAAGGTTTGGTAAGACATTTCAGCTACAATTTAGTTAGGGTTTAGTCACATGGACATTATTTGTTTTTCTTTGGAGGTTTTTATTTCTTTGCAAGACGTTGCACACTAATTGGTTGATGCTATTTGATTGAGTTTTGTATTTTTTATTTTTTATTTGAAAGAGAGTCATTTCTGACCAGTTAGTTCTGAGATGTTGAAACCCATAACAGGATGATTTGTTGGGTTTTCTTAAGCTGACGCTTCCTAAATTCTCAATGCTTATAGTAGTCACTTGCATCCATATAGCTCTGTCAATGTTCTGCTTACAAGTGTATGGTCTTTTTATAAAGTGTGTGAAAATGTGTGGCAATGTCTTAAGTTTCTCGCATCCCCTCTGGCCATTGGATCTAATGTCAGGATCCCATTCAGCTACTTATAAGATGCATATATATGCTCCTTATTGCCTTAAGAGTTTTGCCATCAAACAGCCAAAGCAGAGCCAAGTATCATTTTCAGTGATCCAACGATTTTGAATAATTGCTGTAATTCATTGAAAAATTGAAGATATTGTTCTTAGATACATAAGGAAATTTTGTTTTCCATTTCTTTTTGGTTTGTGAACCCCTGGTATATCCCATATTTTGATTTATCAAATGATCTTTATTTCTTAGCCAGATCTACTTCAGATAGTGTTGTATGTTGAGTCCATATCTGTTCCACTCTTTGGCACTTGTGAAAACTCTGTATTTATTCAACATGTCACATTAAAGAAATAACAAGTGATTCAGAAGAGTTAACATTTGAAGAAAATGCTTTGAGCTCTTTTTTTTTTTTTTAAGCGTAATGCCTAATATATGTATTACCAGTGCAGACACTAGAAAAGTGACTTAAAGCAGAAGTGACAAGCTTGAGATCTGTGCTTTTAGTTTAATAGACTTTTTAGATCATGGTCTTTCTTTAGGGAACATGGTGTGTGCATGTTAGTACATGTTTGATAGAGGAATCAGTAATTAACATAATCCTGTGCCTAGAGGTGGGTGATATGACATTTTATTTCACAATAATAAAATCACGGTATGGTTGTTTTTGTTGTTTTATTTTATCTTTATTTAAATAACACTCATAAATGGCATTCAAGTAAGAAGTTTGACCACAACTGAGTAATCATATATATATCTATACAGTCTGCACATCATCAATGAAGTACATTAAAACATGGTAAAGAAGAGCCATGCACGATTTTACTCCACACAGGCTCAATGGAAACAAACACGCCTGGGGGATATTTCTGCAAAATGAGATTACATTGCATGTTATATGAAAATATATGAAAGCAAGTGTGGGCTAAAATGCATTTGCTGAAGCAATCGTGCCATTTTTGCTTCTTTATAGAAGTCTCTGATCTAATTTATTAAGTGTCTTGACCTGTTTTGCATCACAATTGCACTGTTGTACTGGGTACGCAACTGAGCAAGTTTACTTCATCAGAAAAGCCACACGCAAGGAGCTGGTTATGTGGTGCAAACCTCAATAAGTCTTTATTAATTGACATTTAGTGACATGTATAGGGTCTAGAAAAAAAATAAAGGTAAAAAGATTTTAAAAATGTAAAGATTTGTGTTATTTAAGAGAGTATGCAACATTAGTAAGTGCCTCGGGAAGGTGTTTAGTGTCTGTAAAGGCGAATTTACCCATTTAATCACTATCTGTTGGTTTTATTAGTGTGTTCACAATGGCTGGCATTCCTAGAAATCATTCTGCATCCAGAACAGCTATAGAATGAAGGAGTAAGTAATTTTATTTAGTGGGTTCATTGTGTCTAAGTAAGTCCACTACTCTTTTTCCCAGGCTGTCTCTGTCTTTCTTTCCCCCTTGTCAAAGGCTTTCTGTGTCCTTGGCCTAGAAATCTTTCACTCATCCATGTCACGTTCTGTGGTCCCTCGTTTTCTAAACCCCCAACACACACACACACACACACACACACACACACACACAGAAATACATTCACACCGCTATGTCTGCATACCCTCGACCATCCAAGAGGCCTCAGCAACAGGCTCTATTAAACAGACAATATGGGTTTCTAATAGTAAAAGTTCTACAACACAAAGCTTTAAGCAGCAGCGTGCAAGTTAAAAGCTCCACTCACTAATGAAGTCAGAGAACTTAAGTGGTCCTTTAGTGTTGGGACAAAATGTCCAAACAAGCCAGCCTCTCTGGCTAAAAGTATATAATGTATGCAAACAATAGCTTTTGACTCCGTTTAGTGTCCCTGTTTGTTTTTTCTGCAGTCAAGGGGCAGTTGGAAAAGGGTTGTAAAAAAAAAAAAAAAAGTAGCATAGGTTTTACTTTAAAAGTGTGAGAAAATAATTCACTCTGAAATTGCTAGAGAAGTTCACAAGTATTTACAAAGAAATGGCAAGTAACACATTGAATTAAAACATTAATACTCATGCATTTCTTGTCAGCATTAAATAATGCATTAAACATTTATTAGTTTTGGACTGAATTAACAAATTTAAGCTATTAGAGTTAAGTAATGCATTTGTATATGTAAGTTATTAACAAATATTTACTAATGCTGGATACAGATTGTTCATTGTTATCTAATACAAAAACATTATTGTTACCATGTTACTCATGTGTTTTTCAATTTTCAAATAGCTGCATAAAATTTCTTTTAGGTTTGTTTTCCCCATGTTTTTGACATTACATTTTTTTTCTTGGTTTGTGCAGGTGGAATGGATTTTGTGGAATGTGTGGTTTTTGACAAAAGTGTAATGAAAGTATTTGGGAAGAGCGGGAGTAGAATATTCGATCATTCGAATATTCGTTCAGTGGGTTGGCTTTGGATTTTCAAATTTGACAATCCAATTTTTTTAATTTTTTTTTTGAACACTTGGCATCCCCCGTCAAATGGTTCTCATTCGCACCTGAATATGAATCACCCATGAATGAACTTCATGATTCAGTTAATCTGGAAGAGAACACCTCAGCTGTGTGGGAGCACCTTAAATTGAGTAAGGACAAGACAAACTCCGTGTGCCAAATATGTGTCCTACAACAACAGCACATCAAGTTTGAAGTAGTACACCTATAGTATATTGTTGGTGTAAAAAACACACACACACACACACACACACACACACACACAAAAATGAGCTGCTTTTATCCGCCATGTTAATCAGTAATTTTACACCGTACACAAATGTGCACTTGATTTGAACAAAATAATGTTCATAACGGACTTGTTTGATTTGTATCACTAGTCCAAGGTGTTCGTTCTTGGAGCATTTAAGCCCTTCACACGTGAGGCGCCCTCTTTCGGCTCACATTTTTCTGTAGATTATTAAAAGTTTATTAATTCTGAACCTATCGCGTGTCCATATTGCACCAAAATGCGACACTGCACTCCCTTGGGTAATTTACTGTTGGGAATTTGTCGCGCCATGCAGCATCCAGTGTAGCCTGCATAAAATGTTGTATTGTATTTTACCCAATACATTATCTATACAAAAAATGGAATTCGGACCAGCCCTAATAATGGCCAATTTCTGCTTTTTGATTTAAAAAATTAGCTTGAGTTGCAACCTGAAAGGTTAAAAGAAGTTCAAGAAGTACTTTTTACAAAAACAGGAGTCCTAACAGGGAACAAGAATGAGTATGTGTTATGTTTTCAATGGCCATACATTGGATGATTTGGACATCCATCATAGATTAATTTAGAGAAATGTAACTTTTAAAAGTCTAAGACATGGTAATCCTGCATTTCCGCCTTTTATGAGAGTTTTTTATTTATTATTATTTAACTTTTATTTGACCAGGATAGTCAATATTTTTGTTCAAAAAGGCAGTTTTGCCAAGCTCTCTGAATGTACTCTTGGAAGTTGGAACATTTAAAAGTAGTTTAGCAGAAGATCTAGTGATCTGCAATGTTTAATTCATGTTGTGGACCCAGTTTACATGTACAAGAAAACAGCTTTTTCATGGTTCTTTCACAATTTTTCATAATTTAAATATGCTGCAGCTAAACAAAGTGAAACAAAGAATTTATAGTTTGTGTTTTCATGACTTCCGTGATGCTTTTTAATGGGTTTTCTTCTGGAGCTAGAGGGATTTGTCATAATATCGGTCATATTCTGTAATATTTGTCATAAAAAAAAATATAACTTCCACGATCAGTCTCTTCACATTTTTTGATGTGTAACATGCAATACTCCAAACATAATGGATAGTGTTAGCAGAAGCAAATATGAGATAAAAATGCATTTACTTAAAAGCAAACATGCCATTTAGCTTGTTTCTACATGTCTTGAAAGCGCTTCGCATATCAAGTTTAATGCTTTACTGGGTGTGCTGTTGAGCAAGTTTACTACACCACAAAAGCCAAACATATCGTGGTGTTATGTGATGAAAACATCAAAATGCTTTAGTTTTCAAACCATGCACTATGGTAAAAGGTTTTGAGGTCATAACATAGTATTGTGCAAGAAACCATGAGAAAATGAGTCTTTATTAATCAACAATCTGCCCTTTAATCTTGATTTATGTAAAGGAATAAAATTTGTTTGTGTTTTTTCAGTCTCTAATGTTAATTTCAGCTGGAAACTGCAGTGAATTTTGTGTTGGTGAGTTTTTTGTAAAGTAGGTTGAGGCATATTTTTTTCCAATTTTGGGTAAAAAAATTCTGGTCATGAGTGTTCCTCAAAAAAATGTCAGCATATCATTTCATCAAGTGTTTTTAATATGCCTTGATTTTAATGACCTCCTTTACAGCTGGTATTAAAATTTGTCTTGAGTCACCCAATCATAAGCAGACAACTCTAAATACAGGCCCATAATGTGATCCAGTTACTCAAACCACATTTAGAGGTAGCCAGAAACACCAGCAGATACACCCTGACAACACTGAAGAAACGCCTACTCACCTGTCAATCAACCGCCGAGCAAAAACAAGAGCTTTAAACTGTGACTGTTATGCTTCTCTTTGATCTCTCTTGCTTCTGATGGGCCAGATGTAGTCAAATATCATTCATATGCCCGGAGAGATTAATGCTACCTTTTGATGAGTTTGGAAATCGCAGTTACCATACAAAGTTCAAGTGATTTTGGCTAGAATAAAACGGAGAAGTTGGCCATTCTCATTTTTTTTCTTTTACTTTACAGGACAGGATGATTTTTTTTTTTTTTTTTTGAACTAGCAAAATAAAATGAAGAACAAATTCTGAACATTACTGATGTTGTTGATGTTTTATGGATGTTCTAGTACTTGTGCTGCCAGAAAATTATGGAAATGTTTTTCTTGGGCCTATCATATAATTTATGCAAATAAGTCAAGTCAAGTCTGCTTTATTGTCAATTCTTCCACATGAGTGCAAGTCAGTGAAGTGAACGTACAGTGCAGATAAAAGATTGTTAGTGCAAAAACAGAAGCTTATTCAGTCTGATAAATTGACAAAGGTCTCGAGCAGTTATTTTATTGAACTGATGAGTAAGTAGAATGACATCAGTGCCATGGTGAATGAGGTAGTGAGCAGACCAATGCTGCACAAAGTGACTGGTGCATGCCATCGTATATTGAAGCTATCCTTCAGTCTGCTGGTCCTAGCTTGGTGACTCCGCAGTCTCCTTCCTGATGGCAGCAGATTGAAATTTATTTTTGATTTTAGTGTATCATCAATCAGGCTTGTATAACCACAGTTTTAGTACAAATACCATGGTTGAAATATGGTAAGTGCAGTAAAGCCATGTGTAATTTGTGGTGGCCATGGTTTAACTATAGAAACCATGTTTTTTTTCCCCCTTAATTTCTTTTGTTTTATTCTTAGTAAAACCATGGTTAATTTTTGTAAGTGTTTACTCATGTAGTTATTGATGAAATTCACTAGTCAATATTGAACTGACTCGAGCTGAATAATGACATTGATTAACTTCACACTGATCTGAACTGAAACAACACTGAACTGACTTGAGCTAAATTTGACACCGTTGTCTTTTAGAGCTGCTTTACAGCTGAATCGGGTTCTCCATAGCAGAGTTTCCATAATTGATTGTGCAGTTTTCCTGTTTATCTCTATGAATCTGCTTGGCACTAAAGCGCTATAAAAATAAAGATTTTGATTGTGCATCACAAGCAAAGGTTAATGGGATGACTAAAAATGTTATCTGTTTGATTTAGATTACTGTAAATCTATAATTTTGTTTCCCACTCTTAAATTTGTGTTGTTTTGTTACTTTTTGAGTCTCGTTCCAGCTCTGTAGCTTTCCTTCCAGGTAGCAGAGCCTAAAGACCATGAAAACCATGGCAACAGTCTATTCTATGCCATTTTGCAGCAGGATTTCCAGTCTGCTCAATAGTTTCTTCACTAGCACCGACTGCACACACACACACACACACACACACACACAAAAAAGAAGTGTCAGAAGCACAATGTATTTATCAAAATTTATTAGTCATCATGCTTTTTGTAGCTTCCTCTACTACTCATGAGCCATTTTTTAAGCTTTGTCACCATGTAAATGTAATAATCTAAATTATGGGATGATTATTGGTGTGGTTGCTTAGCAACGGGCATATGAGATTTAGAAATATGAAACCTTGTACTACAAACCCATTTGAGCTACAGCCTTGAAATTTCACACACATGTTCTTGAGAAGAGCAAATCTGCATTTGGGATACATGATTTTTAACCAATTTCTCACGTCAAATAAAAATCACAATCAATTTTTGTAATTTGTTTGTAATTTAATTCTGATGTAATTATAGACTATATATCAATTCTGTTAAAAAAAAAATAGTGGATTAAACATCAGTGCAAATGTAAAAATTTAAAAATGGGTGTTTTTAATATAACCTTGTTTCTTTTAAATACTGTAGTCAGTTCAAGAATAATTTATGCAATTATTCTAATTTGAAAAAGTTAAGAGTTTTTTGCTGAGGTGTATGTAGGATTGAGAAAGTAATAATAATTAATGCAATGCTTTTTAGAGAGAATAATTAGTGCAATAATCTAATTACAACACTGCATTGTAGTAATGATGATAAAAACAGTTTTGCATCATAGGAATAAATTAAATTTTTACATATATTAAAATGTAAAATAGTTTTCAAATTGTAATAATATTTCCAAATATTACTGTTTTTACTGTACATTTAATTAAATAAATGCAGCCTTGGTGTGCATAATAGCTTAAAAAAAATCATAATGTTTCCAAACTTTTGATTCACATTGTCCTTTGAATTCTCTTGATCCTTTGTCTGTAGATTTTTAGTGTGAAATATTTTCTATATTAAAGTCCTTCAAATTAGTTTTCCTTTCTCTGTGTAATGTTAATTAAAATAAAATGATTTGAAGGCATGTGCTCCTTTGTATTTGTCTTAAATTGCACCTGTTCCTCTATACACATACCTCTCTAATGCAGCTTTTGCTTCATGTGCTGCTTTGGGTTTATATCTAGTTGCATTGACCGAGAACAGTGAACGATTAGTTGCTGAGGCTGTTTGTTTGCAGAAGACTGAACCTGTGCTCTTTGGTAGTTTTGTCGGTAAATTGCTGATGAGATGAATGTGGAAAATGAGAATGTTATGTTTCTAATGAAATAATTGTTGAAGATGGCCATCAAGCGAATGTTCGACGTTCCCCTCATCGCCCTGATGTCATCGTCCATCGCAATGTTTCACTGTACACATCATCTGATGCCAATTTGGTAGACATGGCCCAACCCTATTTTATGGTATCCAGACCTCAAAATACTGGCAGTGTCACGGTATTTTGAAGCCAGTCGTGAGACTTATGGCTCCGGCAGAAATGAAAGGCAAAGCGGCATTCTTTAGATGCTTTTTCAAAGATGAAGAGACAAAGATGAAGTTACAAGACACTGAAAAAAACAACTGTCCCTTAATGTGCATTATTCAGCGTGTTATTCAGAGTTTTTGTCATAACCAGCTGTGACTGCGACGAGCGACAGGTGGTTTCTATTCCTAGAATGATTTCTATTTCTGGGCAGCTGACAACTCAGGTGCCGATTGGGTTTAATATAATATTAAATGGGTTTAATTTGATTTTGAATATTATTGTTAATGACTTTAATAGCCATATTAAAAGTGACTATGGATAATGTATCTCAGATGTTAAAATGACTTGAAAACAAGAAAGTTCAACTGAACTTTGTAAGCAGATGTATATTACACAACAAAGATTGTATCAGTTAAAGAATATGTGTTTTGTGAGATTTTTGATTCACTTTTGTCTAGTTTTGTAGCTGTCTCACAACTGGTATGGACAGACAAAAACTAATTATTTTTATTTTATTTTCATTTTGTGAAAGACTAAATGGTTTATCAAGATCTCTTTAAAATCTAAATAATTCAAATCTAAACACCTTTTTGTTTAATATTCAAATTTTCACTTTAATAATAATAAATTATAATATATGCCAGGGTTATTAAGACTAAGACAAAAAAGCATAAATCATTTTTGTCACTTGAAATAATGTAAAAATTAACTGAAATATATAAATTATAAAAAACTTAAACTTCTATTATTTTAGCTTGTTGCCATTGCAACATTACCTTCATGTACTAATATAACAAAAAGAAAATGAATACAAACTTTGTTAAAGTAAATAATGTATTTTTTTTTGCTTCATTTTAATTATATATATATATATATATAATTTAATTCAATGCGTTACTTGTCATTTCTTTGTAATCATCATTTAAAAAAATACTCAATTTCTGAGTGAAATCTGTTCCTACACCATTATTTTTCAGTGTACAATAGTAACAAAACTGTGCAAACTGTAATAAATTAAATGGAACAGACCCTGACTTTTGCCAACGAATGTAATGGGTGGTATTGAGATAATGTTTGGCATTGCGATCCTTCAGCTGCTGTATTACTGTGAGACTAAATGAAGGTGTCGTGGCACCTCTAGTCTCCAGTGCTCGGTGTCGGGATACTGTATGTCTCCTGCAGGTTTCACAGTGATTCATGGGGATTTGGGCTGGAATGCTGTGAATGTGCCAGTGTTCCTCAGCCAGTCTCATACGTAAGCCTTCAGTTACAGTCCTGACAGGTGCCGTGGATCTAGAGCAGTGTGCACACTTTTATCTCTGTGGGTGTGTGTTTGTCAGGCTCCGCTTTGTTTGCTTGCCGTTTGACATGCACAAACCTTACTGCATATGTGTCCACAGACTCGCGTTTGCGAGACAGGTGCATGGCGCGGTCCAGTTGCTGGGCAGTCGTGGCAGTGGGTATAAAAAAATGGCTCATTTGGTGCCTGGCTTCAGAGTCAATGGTCAGATATTTTCCATTGGCAGCTTGCCCTTACTTCCACCCACCCTCGCTTTTATGTGGTATTCTTTGAACTCTTCCCACACAGTCTGACATACAAAAAGAGGGTTACACTTTTATTTCTAATTATTCTAAAACACTAAAATGAGCATTTTTTTCTCAGTTGCCACAGTATTTATATGCCTTATCGAATCTATCTGCCAGGCGTTGTTTTCTAGATTGTATCTCAATACAATGCATTTTCTGGTATTCATATTGTGCGGTACTTCCTCATTGGTTTTGGTGATGATTATTACTGGGTAAGCTAAATGATCTTTAAAACTTCAGTGCAAACTCGATGCACTGTTTTCAGGCTTTACAGTAACTCCAAGCTAATTGCAATAAAAGAAAATGTATTATAGACAGTGTTGGGTATAGTTACTTTGGAAAGTAGTTAGTTAGGTTACAACGTTACCATCAATTAAAAGTAATCAGTTATGATACAGCGTTACCTATTCATAAAAGTAACGCGTTAGAGTACTCATGCGTTACCAAAAATTAAAAGCCGTTTGCAGCGGCTCACACATGACAGACACAGCCCCCGGCCCCTTTAAATGCACCTAGAAGTCGTGACTCCCGACAATGAATAACGTCAGTCATCCGACTAAATTAACACAGCAGGATAACAATAACAGGAAAGACAGTCAGCATTAGGCTATTCCACATGGCGTTTTATTTATTTATTATCACAGAACATATTATTAATCAAAATTTGCACCTACCCAGCCCGGATAGCCTAGGCTACTGTATATTATGAGCACCACAAGAAAACTCCAGATTTTTCTTTAACTTTAAATAATGCAGTTATCAAAGTACAATTATGCTTACTTGTAAACACAACCTTAAACAGGCTTGCAGATTTAAATCCATTTAGAAATGATGAACAATCAGCCAGCCAACGATCTAACAGAATTTAACAGCTGCCTGTCAAACAAAAATGATAACAAACCAAATTAAATCCTTCACCGCCACACAGGCAAATGACAAATCGCTTAATAGCCGAACTAATTATTATTAAAGTGTCACACACAGTCACAAGCCTAAATTCGCTTTAACACAGTCCTCTTACATTTACTCTTCAAAGTAGTGATTAGAACGTAGCGTTAAATTTGAGGTAGAATTTTTGGCGGTCGACAGAAGCTTTTCACCAAAGCAGATTGTGCATTTTACCATTATGTTCTTTTCCTTTTCGTTGACAAATTGAAAATAATGTGCGTACTTCCATAAACCAAACGCTGTCCACTCTGCCATCTTGCCGGGAGTTCGAAAAAAAACCCCCACACACACACACACAGGGTCAGGCGCAGGGCACAGACGCATCACAGCCATTGACTTTACGATCACAGAGCTTCGGCTCCGCTGATACATCCGCAGGTGGCACAGTAGACCTAGGACTACTGTCTGACAAAAAGCAGGCTGCAGTCGGGATTTTCCTTTCCTTAAAATAACGGATTACTTTTTAAAAAAAAATAACGAAGTTACTGATTACTTACGCACGAAACTAACGCGTTAAATTACACATTTCAGGAAAAAAGTTATTAGAGTACTCTAACGCGTTACTTTTGAAATTAAGAGTGTGTGTATGTGTATATATGTGTGTGTGAATATATATTTCATATATATCTCAGTCCCTCCAGGATTTCACAATTTTTTTTTTGTGATTTTTGCGATCAAAATGACTGATTTTGCTGCAGCTTTTCTCTAAATTTGCCATTTCTTCCACAAATTGTTCCTGTAGTTTACTGTTAAATCCATGGTCAATGGTGGAGATTTGTGAATTTGGTGCAAAATCCTGGAGGGACTGATATATGCATGTATGTATGTATATATTAGTATACACTTAAGTGGGCAATTAAGTTCTTCTATTAATTTATTTTATTATTTTTTGTATTATATACACTGTTTTAAGTGTCCTTGCTACAGTCTAAAGACGAATCTCAAATTTTGTCCGACAAACAAACCAGACAGGAGAGTAGAATCAAATCGGTTGACTTGAACTTAAAAGAAATGGTTTATATTTACATCTTTCTGTGGTTGAAACGAGATACCTTCTGATGTTCATTCATGTTAATTAAGAGAAAGAGATGATTGTCCTGCTTAAATGACGACACACCACATTAATGAGCAACAAAATAGTATTTATTGTTTGAATTTCTTAAAAATTACAAAATTTGAAAGCTGAGACTTTGTAGCATACCAAAAGTAAATCCTGCTCTTTCTTGTCTATCAGCGTGTTGTTACTTTCCTGTTTACTAGACACTAGAATAGTGTTACAAAATACACTTAAGATTTGAAGATCTTTAAAGCTTAAGTATGAACTGAATGTCATGTTTTCAGGAATTTATAGTAGTTGCCCTTGCATGTTAATTGGAACTAAATAAAACTGTATTAGTTTACATTTATATGAAATGCATAAAGTGGACTCTTAAGCACTCTTCGGTTAGCTGTGCTCCTACGCCTAGTGATAATATAGTTCCCAGTATTTATACGATTAAAAATGGTCTCTGTCTCATATAGCCTTGTTATTTGTACACGCTGTGACTATACAGATCACAACATGTAAATAGGAAAATGTTTGCATTATTTTGTCAATTATTGGGATTACTATGCTAACAGTATCCATTTACATCCAGTCTTTGTGCTAAGCTAGGCTAGCGGTGGGTGCGTCGAATAACACTTACAGAACGCACAGAAATGAAAAATGTATGGACTTATCTAACTCTGGGGGATACTGGGAATTTGCTAAAGTCACCAAAAGTCGGAGTGTTCCTTTAAGCTGGCATTAATTTTTTAGTTTTTAATCTTGAAGTATAGTTAATTAAAAAAATATAGGAGTAAATAGTAATGAAAATTAATATCATGTATATATTGGGTTTGGTTTATGGTTAGTTACATGTAATTATGCGTAATTTAGTGTTGTTAATATAGGCCTAGAAAATACATGTAACATGTTACAAGGACACTTAAATAAACTGTTACCAGATTTCGAAGTGCACTAAACATGCGCATTCAATACAGCATTTTTAAAATTATCTTTACAAGTGCAGTACAGATGATTTTTTTGTTGTTGTTAAAATTGAACAAAAATATGAACAAAATGTATTGCAACTTTAATGATGTTAGGTTGTTTTTGAATGCATCTAGTAATTATTGATTCATACATGACACCTTGGTTAAATGATATCCGCATTTAATTTGTTTTTGACTTGTGATCAAAATTTCTTACCGCACATAACTTCAATAGGATATCAGAACATTTATAATTAAGCAAAAAATTCATTTTATATCTTAAAAACAGATGAACACTGACATGAATATCTTCTTAAATACATCAGTGAAGATGAATTAAATGTTGTTATAGATTATAATTGGTGAAACGAATAGTTCAGACAATTAAAGTGCAGTTTTCAATACATAGCTGTTCCATTGTTGTTTATTTTTGGCATATAATTTGGTTTTGAACAACATGGCTTTAAGTACTAATATTGCAGATGTAGAAAGAGTCGTGCATTGCAAAAAATGTAAAATAAATAAAATAATATCATAAGAAAAAACTAATCTACATGCAGAACGGTAATAACAAGATCTGATTCGCTCAAAATTGTTAACATTGTATTATTACCATTTTATTAGGAAAAAAATTGCATACTACGACTAAGTTACACATACTACATATTAAGACTAAGAATACAAATACTTTAGTGGAGTATTTTTCTAATTTACTGAAGAATAAATGTTTGTTGAATTTACTTCACTACATTTAGATGATGTAATGAAGTAAAAGTCAGTAGAAAAGTTTCATTTTTTATTTACTAAAATAAAAATATCAAAGTAGTAAACAACCTAAAACTTAAGATTATTGGAGTGTGTTTTACAAGATAATAGTCTTTCATGTTTGATTCAATGTTATTTGCGGTTTCTTTTGTAATCCTTTGTGGGATTTACTAGCAATTTCCAAGTGAAATAAATCTTAAACTTTTAGTGTACAGTTTATTATTTGCGCTTTATTACTTTATATCTCTGGTGTATTTGTAGCAAAAATAATAAAATGTATAAACATTGTTTAATGTTGGGTTATAGTTTAGGGTAAAGTACAACTATGATTGAAGTGTGTTTGAGAGCCTGTTTTGTGACTGTTTACTCATTCGGTTATTACCTTGTGAGCCACTGGTAGAATTACTCTAACAATGTTGAGCGGCAAGCAATGAATAGAGTGCAGATGAGGGCCTTGTGTCAGGAGTCACATGATTTTTTTTAGAATAGCGCTAAGATCAAACAAATCCTTTGGATTCTACACAGTGAATCCATTCATAGGACTAAGTTCCAAGCATGCAAGATAAGACTTTAAAAAAAGAAAGAAGACCTCAATAGTGATAATGGGTAGATTGCCTTTGGCTTCCGTCCAGAGTCCCATGACTTTTCAATGTATTGTTGCATTATTTCTGACTATGAAGACTAGGTTTTGTATTCAGATTAGTTGTTGGTAGATGGTCAACAGTGTTATTTCAAAATGATCCCTGTGCTCAAAACATTCAGTTATTTCGTCGACTGCCTTGTGGAAAAAGTGCACATAATTCAATTGAAAAGGCACATGTAGTGTATTCAAATTGTAAAATTATATATATATAATTTACATGTTCATAATTATCTTTCTTAACTCACTTAAGTACACTTTTAAAAAGTGCACTTTTCAAATGTCAAATTAAGTAATACTTTAAAGAATTACTTATTTTGATGTGTTGACTAACATACTAAAGCACATGTAAAGTACTTGATTATCAGTTTAACCGTACTGTGTTATTCATCATTACTTTGAGTTAATATATTTTAAATGTACTAAATTGCAACTTCATTGCAGATGTTTAATTACAAATATATTTAAATTCACTACATACTGGCTTCAAAAGAAATGACAGTAAAGTAGAATTTAGTTTATTATAATCGATTGACCGTACATTCTGTAGTACTTTAACCATATTTCAAAGACAATACAGGTAATTATGAAATTACAAAGATTTTCTTAAATCCTACTTAAGGCTGCATGAAATAAGTTTAATTTTTTTCAACAAATTCCTTTTCCATTTAAAACCTTCAGAATTAATTAATTGAAATCATGACACCATACAGTTTAGTAACATTGTGTTAAAAGTTTAAGAAAAAAAATAATTTTTAGGATTTATTTTTCTTTTTCTTTATCAAATAAAATTTAATAAAATGAAATGTACCATGGAACAAAAAATGTAGATTATTCCTTAAAGTTCTATGAATGAATATACAAAAAAATTGTTATTATTATTATTAATATTATCAGCATCATTGAAACGTACATTCTACTGTACATAAATATATTTCTGTCACAATCAAGTTCAACCAAACTTTTCTTTTGATGAGTTGCCATACAGACCTTCGTTTGTGTGTGTGTGTGTGTGTGTGAGATATGAATTTCATGTGTTCATGTCATCATAAAGTGAGACAGCGGAGACTGAAAGAGTGTCACGCGTACTTCTGTATGTGTGTAGTAAACAAAACCATGTGTCTGTGCCATTCATCCACAACAACTTTTTTTATTGGTTTAATATTTGATATTGCACCATTCAATATCGTGATTTGATTTAAATATACTGGCCTACCTTTGATTTATTCATCCAAAATTGGACAGATTTAACAAATTGTGACATTCCGCATTACACACCCAAAATCTTATTTAAGTGACTGGATTCCACAGTTCTGTCTGTTTTCTGCATTGCATAAATCATAGGGCCTCATTTAAGCAGGTCAGAAAGCACACTCAAGTTAATCTAACTGTATTTTAAAATACATTTGAACTATAATACTTTTTTATTTAATTGCAATTAACATGAAGTGTCTAAAAACATTACTCTGTTCACACTTAAGTACTTTATTTTAAAGCTTATTTCTGTAAAAAAAAATGCCAAAGTGTACTGCTTCTTCCCAAGTATCGATACTATGGTCAAAGGCTTGTTTTCTCCTCTTGTTTGTTTAGAGGGAGTGTGTCACTGATGGTTTTCTCCCACAGGAGGTCAATCATTCACTTAAGCCATGTTCACTAATGGCGTCTGGACGTTTTTCAAAATGCCTCTCGGCATCCCGGTGGAGCTGATTAAACATGCCGCCGTTACTCTGATCATTTTTTCATGAGCAAGGCCGTGTCCAGACACGAAGAGGCTGTGGATGACAGGACATCATGGCAGATCTGGGTCATAGTGCTTATCTGGCAGAATTTGAAATGCGGCTCCCTGCTGGAGGAAGAACTTATTTGTATGTGGACGAGACCTTTTGCTGCTCTGTCCTTTTCTGTATTCCAGTCAAATGAAGGTGGGGGATTAATGTAGTCTGTCTCACACATCACAGCCTTTATATCCCGGTCAGTAGCCATCTGTTTCCATATGTCTGGAGCGATCTCTGAATGTACCCCCTGAACATTGGACACAGTCAATGAGGAAAGAAAAATCAGCACAGAATACAACTCCAACTTGCAAAAAAATATGAACTGTTATTTTGGTACAAAGGTGATACAAAGATACAAAATGTATATATATATATATTTGATATCTGTCATACTGTTTACGCTTTTATCATTTTTCTGATTTCATTGGTATTTTTATACTTTCAGATGTTACGTAACAGAC
The DNA here is from genome assembly GCF_003368295.1 of Carassius auratus. Classification (NCBI taxonomy): domain Eukaryota; kingdom Metazoa; phylum Chordata; class Actinopteri; order Cypriniformes; family Cyprinidae; genus Carassius; species Carassius auratus. Next base: position 17,439,270 of record NC_039274.1, read on the forward strand.
TGTAAGTGATTTGAAAAATCCAGCATTTATCACCACATTAAAAAAAAGTTATGAGCTTTTGATTAAATGTGACATGGTTGAAAATAAATGAAACATTAAATGAAGTAAATGCATGGATTAATCATTCATTATCTGTAGCATGATTAATATAGTTATCATTCCATGCTGACTTCAATTAAATTGCAGCCTTTTGATATTTAATACTCTCACACAAGCCATATTAGGATTCTGATTTGATCTCCTCAATGCAAAAAGTTATCATAATATTAACAGTTAACGGGGCTAAAAATGCTATGGTAAAAGCCTGTTGATTGTTTTACAGTAAGTTTCCTTACTCTATACAGTGGGATAAAATTGTTAAAGATCTAATGAGACTTTTCAAAATGCTGTTAAATGAACTGTTTTCGGATGTCATCTTATTTATAATTAGTAAAAGAAAACGTAAATTGCCATTCCCAGAATTCCCTGTGAGGAACTTCACATTTGATGGATTTTCATTGAAATTAATGATTGTTTTAGATGTTGACCAATTGATTGGTTTTGCCGATTAATCGGCACCGATAACCAATGGTTAGACAGTCTGTTATTGCCAAAAACGGTTATCTGCCGCGGGTGTTAAGCAGTTATGCAGACTTGTATTAATCGTGATTTACTGAATGACTGTTGATATAATACAACGTAGTTAGCGATTGCATGTTTGTCTTTGTATCGGTTGCCTTACTTTGCCTCATCGCTGTCTTCTCATAAGGTTCCCAGCAGCTGTTTGGAGAGTCTGGTCAAATGCATGTTCCTTGAACCATTGCCTGATCTTCAGGTCTCTTGGGGGAACCCCTTCCCCCTTTTCTTTTCTCCGCTGACCCTCAGCTGTGCCCAGTCAATAGCCGTCAGTTCCTCAGGGACTCGCTCTCAGTTTTAGCACGTCCTGTCTAAAGGACGCACGGCCTGTCTCCTTTTGTTCTTCTGCAAATATGATCAGAGCTTTATTTCCTTTGCTCTTGTGTCTAGAGCAAATGACACATGCGCTGCTTGCAGGACTGTTGGTCTTTGACAGGTCTATCAATCAGGGGCCCCAAGAGCCTTCGCAAATACAGCTTCCATTCTGCTGTTTGAAAGTGTGTATCTCTGAGCCAGCAAGGGCCTTTTGTAGTTGTATGGCAGGTGGAAGTCAGTAAAAACTGATTGTGTAGTGTCTCAATACTGCTTTTTCTTTACTAAGCCATTCGCTGCTTGCAGGGAAAAAACTTACTTTTATTAAACTTACAAATCCAATTAAATATTATTTAATCTGTATGCAGAATCACATGAAATCTTTCAGTTGCAGTAATGCCAGTCACCATAGCCCACAGACTTTTCTACAGCACTGATGTGCTCTTCTCAGTGAGCATACGGTTTCAGTCATACTTGTCAAAATCACTGTTTCTGGACATTTAAATGTTTAAATGGGGAAAAGGGTGCATGAAAGCTGAACCCACAAAACCAAAATGTCTAATCTTCTAAAAAATCTTTCACTGACAATAGCAGTTGAACTCAAATGGACCTTATTATCCTTCTCCGGGGGCAGTTTATCTCTCTTGCCTTTCCACATTAGAGAGACACAGGAAGCAGGAGCTTGAGACGAATGATTGTAAAAAGCTTGGCTTGATTCATGAGTTCACAAACACACTGCAGAAACAAATCATATTCCTATAGGATTAGTTCAGCCAAAAATGACAGTTCTGTCCTTGTTATCATGTTGTTCTAAACCCATTTGACTTTCCTGTTCCTGTGAACCAAAAAAACTGAGGTTTAGGTCATATGCTTGCCATGCTTACTAATAAATGCTGGTAAAATTCATTCTGAGTGTTGTCATGATTGAAATACATATCCTTTTTTACCGCTTATGGTCAAGTATTGGCCTGGATGATGTTCAGGTCCATCCCTAGCTCAAACAGGTCAAAAATTGTTGCGACTAGGTGGTACTTTTTTCTTAAAGTTTGAGAACCATTGACCTAGAGGGTATTTTTTCCCATATTTAGGCTTAAACACTGCAAACAGAGCTGAAAGATGTGACGTCTGACCAAATATTCTCCGGTCTACTCGCAAAGGGAACCAACTTTTCCCTTATGACTGCGATCCATTGAGAGACTTGGGCTCCAGTGTTTTTTCTTTTCAGAGAACGAGCAATAATCACTTTACAGCCACTGTTTCATGCTGACAGGAACATGAACACAAAGATTTTGTGTAATCCTGGTGTCACTTTTCTGATTTCATCATCCTAACATGAAACCTTATCTTTTTGTGGCTTTTGAAAATGCGGTGACATTTTCATGAGAAGTAGCTCTGGGTTCATAAATCTGTTGTTTAGTGATTCGTGGTATTTGTGTGAGAAAACCTTTGTAGTTTAGGGTAAATTTTACATTGTTGATTCATCATCGCTCCTAGATGTTAAACTTCTTTTTTTGTGCATATGTGTGAGTGAAAAACCTTTCAGGGGTGTTGCTAAGCTGGTTTTGAGTCCTGTGGCGAACTGGCTTTGTTAGTGTTTTGGTGTGAGATCCAAGCATTTCCTACCTACAGCTTTCAATCAATCAGCCTCTTTCTCTTTGCTTCCTCTTTTTAGCCCTTTTCTGTGGCTCAGGTTTTCTGCAGGGTGGGGAGGTGGAGGGAAGCTGAAAAGACGGATAAGAAAGTGTGAGTTTCACAACTCTCTCCTACTTTTAACTGCAGCTCATTCTGCCTATGGTGCTTTTGTTGGGCCACTCGCACCCCTGCCGAGCATTGTGGGACAAACCCTCCCCAGTAAAGGCTTGTGGGAAAAGCTGTGGGTTCACTCATCAAGGCTGACAAAATCAAAAGGTCCCCAGGAATCTCCTTCACTCTGGAATGAGCAAGTAGTGAGTTTTACATGATAACTAATAGAAAACAGTTTTTTCCTTGTGAAAGCGGACAGGTAATGGAGATTTACCGCTGATTACTGAACCGCCTTTACTGACAAGATGCGCATTAAATATTGCATGCGATTTATCGTGCAGTCCTATCAGACAGATAGCTAGTGATTTTAGCTTTTAGGGCTCCGCGGTTAATCATAACTAAACCGGAATTGCGATTATCAAATCGTAAAGGTTGTGATTTAATTTAAGCAAATGTGTGCACTGTGAGTTTGAGAGTGAAGCGTGGCACTGTGTTCATTTAAACGTGAGCAGCTCATGATCCGAAAATAAAGTTCACTATTCAAAATAAAAGTTTATTTTAATGTTTGAAAATAAGGCAATAATAATAAATCATGAAGTGATGAAGAATCAAGAGCAAAATGAATTTACATGAACATTAACTAAAGGGAAGTTATTTTTATAGTTTAATTGCTCATTGAAGGTCAGCACCAAAAACAGAAAATAGAGTGAGATTGTTTATTTGTATTTTGCAGTTCAGTCTTTGTATTTCCTCGTGCATTTGTAGTAATTTTGTTGCTGAAAATGAACTGAGAATGTGAAAGATTTGGTGAAAATATTGATGTAGCAAGTTGATCTGGAAGTGTCACGAAGCTCGCAGACATGATGTTGACAGAGGATTCGATGACTAATGACTGTTTTCAAAGAGCATGAAGTTCTTCCCTAAAGTAATACTTTAGATTTCCTTTTTTCAACTGGAAAAAAATGCTGACTCTGCAGCTTTATTTCTTAACTTCAGTTGTGATCTTTAGTCAGGTTACATGCGCTCGGTTTAAAGCACGCCTGTCCTTGTTGAAGGAATTATTATGACAGATACTCTTCTGAGCAAACACCATCACCATACGAACAGCTGATAATTTGGGCTATTTAAAACACAGTCTGACTGTCCGCCTCCTGGTAATAACTGTCTTCTATTTTTCTCTCTGTGTGTCTCTCTCTCAGGAAGAAACATCTATCAGTCTGTGTTTATTAAAATAGTAGAGGTTGGTTGATTCCAGAGTCTAGTGTTTTTAATCAGTCACAGTTGAAGGGTGAATTTTGTGTACCACATGAACACTCGAGGTGACTTACACTCGTTGAACACTCGTTGGTGGCCAACTGTTATTGTGCTTTAGATGCACAGATAGTTACATTTTTGGTTTTTATTTTGTACTGTTCTGAATACGCACTTTCACATCACAGATGTTTAGGTATATAACAGAAGTAGGGCTGCACAATTAATCGAATTTCTAATCGCAATTACAATTATGATTGCCACAATTACGTAATCATTCAAAACAGCAATTAATTGTTCAAAGTCCACTTATGTTATTCTGTTTACTTAAGATGCGTTTTTTTTCTTTCTACGTTATCCTAAGGGTTTTTTCCCATTATTTTAATTTTCGTTTTAGTATAGCATTTATAATACCATTCATATTTTTACTTTTTCATTCTTTAAAGAAGAAACCAATCCGATGTATAGTTGACATTTGAGGCTTAATGCAACAGAAAAGCACAAAGTTTTCCATTTAGAGTGTTTTCAGCTTGTTTATTTTCATATAAAAATACGGCATGCAGTTGCATCAGTGGTATAAACATCATTCAGTGCAAATTGTGATAATCTTAATTAATAATCGCAATTACAGTTGCAAGGGAATAATCGCCCATTATGATTTTTGTCATAATTATGCAGCCCTACCCAGAAGACAAAATAGTAACTGATTTTACACGGATAACCCGGTTCAAATGTTTTCACACCCCTTTGTTCTTATCATGGTCTGTAGCTAGTCTGCATCTGTTTGCGTGTCTTTTGATGTTCTGCATCTGATTCAATGTTTTATGAAAACTCAATGGATATATCCTCCTTTTCACACTTTGGATAACTAAAGGACTATTACAAAAGGTGCAAACATCCATTAATGCATAAACATCAATGGCTGGATCCAAAATGTAGCTAGGAAGGATTTGTAGGACTCCTATATGGTCAACATACAGTATAAATGATAGTTTATTTTTTCTCGATATCGGTTAGAAATGCTAATGAAAGCTCTTTCTATTGTGCACTGAGAGAAAATGAAAAAGACGCTTTAGGTGGAAAGAAAATAGGCCTATTATATAGTGTCTCATTAAGAGTGGACAATGGCAATGACTGTTATGCCAGGCCTAGCTGGAGACTATGCTTCACGCTGCAGATGATGTTAGAAATGCTTAAAATGCGTTTGAAATACTGTGGGAACTCCACAAAGTAAGTTTATGTAAACACTGAGAAAGCTGTGGTGAAAATCAAGCTTTTAATGTTGTTTACATCTCTGTCCGGTGGTTTTGATGTGCTTGAAGACGAACCATGTGCAAATTCATCAGTCAATACCATTGTTAAGCATGTTCTTGTTAAAACTGCACTGAACCGAAGACAGGCTCAGAAATGTGCATTGAAACAGAGACTGTTTCCTACCGAAACCAGGGGCTTTACATATCATCATTATCATCATATTTCGAAGGTATGTGTCTGAAAAGATGAACGGGAAGATGGTTTGTGGAGCATTAGCATCAAAATATTAGCTGTTTGGTAGTGTAGTCGAGCCAAAGGCACTACGTTTTTTTCCTGAAACAAACACATTGATTCACTTCAGAAGGCCTTTATTATTATTTTGGGTGAACTTTCCCATTAAGCTGCTTTCTCCACAGACAGCTTTTATTTGCTTCATTAATTAGACCTTTTTGAAACACATGCACACTCTTCAAAATTCAATCTGTTATGAATCAGTACATTTTGTATATGAACTCAGCACTGGTGAAGGAAACTGGCTCACATTGGGACACTGATGACCAGCAACACGACTACATACTTGTGTCTTAAAAGATCACCACTGATTTTTATCACAATATGAGAAAAGTGTGCCGTTGAAAATTGCTGCAAATCACACAAATACCTCCTAGTCTTTGACTAAAGTCAAATGAACTTAATTGACAACTACTCCTTTTATTGTACTCCAATTTCACAAAATAATCTATTGGTTATCCAAGTTTAACTTTGAGCTTGGAAAATCTATCTGTTAGTAAATAACCGTGGGCTTTGCTGGGAGCGATGCACAGAAAATGTCCAGTTCATATATAATAAGGTCATTCAGGGTCCTGAGAACCCAGACATGTGTGCAACTTCACTCTCTGTCTGCTATTTCTTTTAATTTGTTTGTCTTTCACAAGACTGAGTCAGTGCTAGAGGTAATGCTGATGCTGGACATGGTGAATGTATTGAGCGAGGGAGAGAAACGGGAATTGTTGGGAGCACACCCATAGCAGGCAGCATTGTTCATCTGTGTCTTTTGAGGAAGACAGAAGCGTTCACACAGCGTGCTCTGATGTCCTGCTGGGCTGGCATGGGAAAACCTTCTCAGCGCTTGTCTTAAATTGAACCTGGATGATAATGCTGAGGAAAATAGCAAAGACACACACACATATATATCTTTCTATTATACCAGACTTTAAAAAAAAAACTGTGTTAGGGTTCAGTTTCGTTACATTTCCATTTAAGTCATTAATAAACATGATACATCACCCCAGGCTCATTTGAAATAAGCGACTCTGGCTACTGGTTTGTGAAACCTGAAATACTGGTACGTTTGCTGCACTTTAAGTAAACCATTAAATCCCCCCCCATTGCTGGGGCGTGTTTACTTAAAGCAGTCCAGTGTCATGAAACAACTTGCTTTTGCCTATATTTTTACTACATATTACATGTTTCATGGCAGTTTCACAGTAAAAATGTCCACTCCATGCCACTAAAAGCATAGTCAGTTTTCTCCAAAACTGTTATGTTTTTGTATAACTTTATGTACATATTGCGTATAATGTGTACTGTTAACTGTAAGTATGTCTAATAGTACACTGTGTGTACTGACTATATATATGTATGTATATACATATTGCACATTTTCACCTGTTGAAGTCTGTATGGTTATATGTTAATTGTTTCTGCAACTTCTGGAGCAAGCTCCCAAGAATTTCACTCACCAAAGCACATGTGCTGTGATGAGGTGACAGGAAAAATGACTAGACTTGAACAATCTCATGATAGCTCAGAAATGTACGGTCAAGTGATTAGTGTTTAAAGGTTAAAGAGTAGGTTACACTGTCAAGGTCCGGAAAAGTATGAAAGACTTTGTCAGAATAGCCATCAGTGGTTCAACCGTAACATTGTCAAGAGATGTTCAGCTCATATTCTCCAAAATGATGCTATAGTGAGGTGGAGAGACACAGAGGAGATTAATTGTTGAATAAAGTTGTTATTTTTGCTTTCTTCACATACAAAAAGTATTCTCATCTCTTCGTAATGTTGCATTTGAACCACTGATGGCAGATGGATTATTCTGAAGATGTCTTTTATTATTGTATTGTATTATTATAAATTTTGTTCCGAAGATATATTTCGGGGTGGAGTTACGCCTGTTTAACACTGCAAGCGTGAGCGTAACTACAGCGTCACTGCAGCTGTATAGTTATAATACAGTTATAAATTTATATAGTACAGTTATAAACTTGAGTGTTTTGAGGTCTCGAAAGTTTGTTAACATGGGGATTTGCGTGTAAATGGTAAACAACAAAAACTGCTCCTATCATGTTTCAGTCATACTCAAATGTAGAACTTTTTTGTGTAATATAACATTGTGCAAGAAAAAGTACAAAAAAAAATATTATTAATAATTGATAATCTGCCTACATTACGAAAGGCTGTAGCTATTTATGTCGCTCAAAAGATAATTTTTTGAGGCAATTTCTGTGCAATGCATGAATTGATAAGACGATTGAATGTAAACCACTTTGGGTAAGAGTGTCTTTTAAATGAATCTAAAAAATAAAAATGTATTGATGTTAAACTTTGTATAATTGGCATCATGTTACGATAATAAGATTTCAATATAGTGATAGTACCCATATCGGTAACAAGTTAAAATCAATTGTATTATCTTACCTGTTTTTACTGTATTTTACTTTTTTATTTAATTTGTATTGAATTTTTACATATATATATATATATATATATATATATATATATATATATATATATATATATATATATATATATATATATAATAAGCTATATTAATATTTTTTTGTTTTGTATTGTGGATATTTGTAGCAGCCCATAGAATCATATGGTGAGATAGCTACATATCGTTGATCATTGGAGAAGATGCTTGTATGTTATAGTTTACTATTAAAGATCTGCCATACTTGTGTTTGGCTCTCTGAAACTTCTGCCCTTTCATTTTGTAGGTTTAAATATGGTAATCATGTAAATGTTAGAGATTTCCGGATACAAATAACAGAGGTGGAAGGATAGATTTCTTGAAAACACCGTTCCAGTCTATCAGAACAGAGAGAGGAGCTATAATTTAACCGAAACAAAAGTGTCTTTGTAAGATGAGTCATGACCACAAGGAAACAAGCGATGCTTGAAGAAACCACTGCTGCTTCTTCCTTAAGGACAGGATGTTGGCGACTGCCGTCAAATGTCGTCTGTTTGAGCCCATCTGTGATTTTTCAGAGAAATGTATGCATGATATCTATCTTTCATACATGTGAAAGACGATGTGTCTAGATACAGGAAAACAGCTTCCAAATCTTGTTTTCCTTTCATCAGACACATCGAAACTTCTCAATCTCATTAAACTTCCCCTTTGTATGTGCGTCACTAAATCTCTGACCTTTTTGTTCGTTTACCTTTCGTCTATCGGCTTTTCATTTCTGATATGAAACAAAGTCTCAGCTTTCAAATTCTGTCAATTTTATTCTGAAATTAAAAATGTTTTTTTTTTTTTGGATGCACACATGATTCTGTCATTAAAACTGTATTATTATAAAGTTATTATCAAAATCTTATGTGCAATTTAAATGATTTTAGACAAATCATTTTTAAGTATTTAATTTTGGGGCTCTCGACAGGATTCTCTGAATGTTTTTCAGCCTCAGTTTAGAGAGATGTTTTTTCCCTTGCGAAAAATATACTTTACATTACAACTCCAAATTAATTGGTGTTGAATGAAATTGACATTGTAGTTGATTGAATCAAGAGTTCATTAATCGAAATCAAATATTTAAGAAGATATTACAGACACTTGATTTCAAGTTTTTTTTTTTTTTTTTTTTTTTTGGTATTTTCTTGGCCCTATTTCAGATAAACACACCCATAAACTGCTTGTTAAAATCAACACACTACAAACTACTGTTGGTCTCTTTGAATCAGTCTAAGTGTCAGAATAAGCTGCAAAACGAACCAAACTTCATGTCGATATTGTAGGTTATCCAGATAAGCTACTTAAACCTCAAGATAAAAAGTGTCACTGGAATTGTTTAGTCATTACATCTGCTTAGATCAGCTTGATCCAGAGATTGCTCTGTGTGTGTGTGTGTGTGTGTGTGTGTGTGTGTGTGTGTGTGTGTGTGTGTGTGTGTGAAGGGATTGCTGATGCATGCGTCCTGTGAAAATCTCTCTGTGTGGCCTCACTTTCACACTGGTGTATTTCTGAGCTGGTAGTTCAGACAATGTAGAGCATATAGCAGCGACTGCCAAACACAAACATGGCATAGTAAAACCATCAGAGGAATGTGGCAAACACTGAGCGATAGTAAAGAGCGTTCAGATGAGATGCAATGTAATTCATCTCAATGATCATTATTTATTATCATGATATGCAGCAGTATTCGTAATCTAGAGATCACCTACTCAAAACTTGCACATAAACGTGGACTATTCTAAGAGGGGTTTGGTGTGATATGATACTGAGGAAATCCTGTGAAGAACAATGACAGTTTCTCTCCTACTGCCAACATTTTGTTTTGTGTGAACAGATATGAGGGTCTTTTTGTAAGCAAATTCCTGTTGTGTCTGAACACACAAGCGGATTCCTTATTTGGCACAAATGCTGCCGGAGTTAAAGTGAGAGAACAAAAAGATTTGATGGGTTTTATCAGCGAAGATCATATGCACACATGCCATGCAGGAGAATTTACTCATCCTCCGGTCATCCAATGACTTCATCCGATTTGAAGAAATGTAGCTTTGCATTACTTGCTCATCATTGGATCCTCTGCACTGAATGGGTGCCGTCAGAACGAGAGTCCAAACAGCAGATAAAAACATCACAATAATCCACAATTTCATTTAATGTCAGTTAATGTCTGGTAAAGAGGAAAGCTGTGTGTTTGTGAGAAATCCATCATTACGATGTTTTTAACTTCAAACCCTTGCCTCCAGCTAGAATACGAGTCATTAATCCATAATAACACGTTCATTTGAAATACTTAATCTCCTGTTGTGTCTTGCATCAGAATCCACCCACATATTTGTTAAGAGCTGTTTTGGCTTGTAAACAGTGCTTGATCGGTGTCTAATTCTCTCCTGAAGGAAGCGCTGTTATGGATTATGAACTCTTAATGACCGTTTTGTTTCATACAAACATACAGCATTCTTCTTCATGAGACTGTAACTGATGGACTGGAGTGGTGTGGATTATTATGATGTTTTAATCCATTGCAAAGCTGCAACTCTCCAAATCTGATGAAGAAACAAACTCCTCTCTATCTGGGATGGCCTAAAAGCTGGCATGAAATCTCTTTTCTAAATGCATTGTTTCTTATTGTGAACTGTTCAACCATGTATATTCATAATTTATTATTGGCCTTGTAGTTTTTGTTTAAAATGTAATAACTGGGTCATCTAATGAAGCACCAGGCTTTCTCTAACTTTGCTCCAATCATTTATTCTGTCTGCAAACTTACATTCAGATCAGTATAGTTCAGATTCAAACTGCGGTTGTGATTTTGGAGGTTGAGTAAGTTTAACTCCTTTTCTCTCTATCTTTCTTTCTCTTTTACATTCATGACACTGTTAAACTTCCCCGTCCCATTCCTTCAGCCCACTGACTCTCAACCCTGCCTCAAATGTAGGCTACAACAGCCAAGTTCATTTAAAAATGGCTGACTGCGATGGAAAAGCACCGACACTCAACGACAAGTCCTTGCTTTTGCTTTTCCAGACCTTTTTTTAACCTTCTAAATACATCATCATAATTTCCCACTTTACTATGCCTCCATCATTCAAAGCTCAAACTCAGCACTTGGCATCTGCAATAGGATACCCTTGTTTTAAATCGCAGACAAATGTCTATTTCCATTTTTCTCTAGGGTCTATAAAAAGGGGTTTATGTTACAGTTGTTGAGCGTTGATATTTTAAACGTAGTGAGCCCAAAGCCATTGTACAAAACAGTTCAGGTTATCTTTTCCCAGACTTTTAAGAAACTACTGCACATCCTTTTCAGTTCAGAGAGAATGGAAAGTTAAGTTAAATAAAAAAATGTATAAAGCGGTGAATTGGTCAGATAACCAAGTCACAGCACTGCTGAGCTCTTGTAAGCTATCTTTTCATACGCTTTGAAGGATTTTTAGATGTAAACCCTTTGTTTTGCTGCTGAAAGAGTGGCTCACATCGATACGGCCGCAGCTGCGTCTTCATTCTGCGTTGGAGGGGTTAAGCTCGAATGTCTGACAGCTTTCTGGAAAGACATGTTGATATATCTTTGTGGTTGAGGGGTAATTTCACGGGATAGAAATTAGAGAGAATGATAGTTGCACATGCACACACAGTGAGGTATTGGCATTTTTTTTTGTTTACAATGTCTGTAACTGAGAGCAAGCGTAGCCACAGGGGGGAAGAGGAGGAGAGATCCCAGATGTGAGGGGTTTTGAGCAAATGGAAGGGGTGGAATGAAGATGGAAAGCTGGAAAATGAAAAGATCGGCTCTTGGAGCTCTTTTATTGTGTGAGTGATCTCCCTTAATTGGTCTCTTAAGCTTTAGCGTATTTATCTGCTTTCAGCAAAAATACGGAAATGAATAAGTGACTTGGATGGATATGTGGGTGCACATTTGCACAGCTTGATCTCTTTCTATTTCCACTTTGATATCCTCATCAGTATGCCACCTTCACCAGATTACAATGGTGCAACTGGATGCTAAACACAAGCGTAACGTAATAATGTGGAGAAATCCAAAATCCCCATCAGTACTAGTCATATCTTGCCAATCGGTGTCCTAGTCTGCATCGCAGCATTCTGCTTTCATGCATACGCAAGCATTTAGTGGGTTTCATCTCAGATTGCACAAAGAATTTCATGCCTCTTATACTTTAATACAAGTTCTAGCGTGAAATAAACATGATTGAACATCAGAAGGTATGTTGAAAGATGTAATACAACTTACCGAAATGTATCATGTCTCATGAAATCGCTCAATCAGTGTTTCAACTACAGACAGACGCCAATAAAATAGCTTTTGAGTGAGTTCACAGCTGTTAAGTTGGATATTAAATGATATGCATATTCTAACAAATCTGACATGACGATTATGTGCAGTTGAGTTGCAAACAGACATTTCAGTTATTGAGTATAATATATCATAGATAGCAGTTGAATATTACATTTTGAGCCCCTGTTGTAATTGCAACCTCTAATAATAATTTAATAATCTAATAATATAATTATTTCCTTAAAAGAATAGTTCACTCGAAACTGAAAATACTATCATTAATTACTCACCCTCATGTCGGTCCAAACGTATAAGACCTTCAGTGATCTTAAGCAAACAAATTAGGATATTTTTAATGAAATCCGAGAGCTTTCTGACCCTCCAGTGACAGCAACGCAACTACCACGTTGTTTGTTTGTAGTTTTTATTTGTTTTCAGAATGCAAAAATTTTCGTTTGCTATATTCAAAGTATTCTGAAGCCGTTTCATAGTTTAATCTTAGGTACGGATGAATATTTAAATTATAAAATTCAAATAGAAGTCAATCTCCGTGAAGCATTTAAACCACACATCTTCTGCGGTTACAACGGTCAATACGATGAAACTCTGTCCAAGATTATTAAAATTGATTTGTAGATAAAGATCAGTGTTTTTGCATAAAAGTACTTTATCTTATCTTTTCTTATCTTTAATAAACTTATGTTCTGTAGCACAGATATAATACACTACGCATCAAAGTTTCTTCCCTTTGTGCTTTGAAATTTTTTTTGCTTCAAGCATATCACTCTGTGCATGAGATGCGCATAACTGCATCATAATACTTTTGCGCACTTACAGATTATTAAGTTTATTATTGATTAGCCTTTCTTGTTCTGTCCTATCTATCATATGTTGCTCCCTCGTTACTGTGCAATACATTCAAAATAAATGTCTTAATTAGTTATACATAAATTTTTCTTGAATGCATTTAATAATACAAAGAGCAATGTGCAACGTTTTACCTGATTTCGGCCTACACTTATTTACTTTTTTTTTTTTCAATGTTTACATTTTATACAATTATGCACTCATAATTTTTCCAGTGTAACTTTTGCTGCTGAATTATCCACTAATATATAATTATAATAGTATTTTTGTCATAGATTTATTTTTCATTAGATTATATTTTTTTTATTTGTTACTTTTCTTAATGTAGTTGTCTATATTTAGTAGATTGTGTGAAATAAAATAAAAATAAAAAAAATGTTTACCTCAGCTGAGTGGCAAACATCAGGTCTGTCTAGCAATGTTTTTTGTTTTTCTCATTTAAAATAATAAAACCTAACAATTGTCTTTTTGTAAAAATGTTGCAATTTAAAGTCTGCTCCAGAGATCTTTAAAATATGCCGAAAATGACATCTCTACAAGTGCCCGGATATGTTTTGAGACTATATTTAAATGTGATCTCTGACATTGTTTGCTTTGCTAACAGTGTTTTTGACTTGAAGCCGAAATGGCAAGTCTTTAAAGCGTACATGATGAATGTCTTGCTCCATTTAGTGACTAAACATGGCATATATAACTTGATCTCCCGCAAGAGAAGGGCTGTAATTATTCCTGCTTGCCAAAAACGAGCACAGAACCATGTGGCGCTGAGCTTCAACTTCAAGTCTACTTGATTCCTCACTTTTTCATTCGGTCACTCTCTTAAAATCCTGCCCAGAGCTGCTCACACCACGAGATAAAGCAGAGAGGAACAAATAGATGCAAATGTTTTGAAATTAAGCCAAGCACATCAAGTCTTTCTCATGAAACATACATGATGAAGCACGGACTTGAAAGAACGGCGGTGGGCTGGAATAGTTATTAATAGACTTTTCCGCTTTCTTAAATTATGAGTTCAGAAGAAATGGCAAGGGTTGAAGTTTTCTAACACCATTTTGTGGTGAGATGTTCTTTTGTTTGGAACAAGCTGGGTGAACTAGCATTGAATTTAATGTTTATCTGGTCAAGGGTCATCTTTATTTGTTTAACAATTTGTGTGATTTTTGGGAACTTAAGCCAATGGTGATTCTCACAAACATTCTTTGCATTTCTCTCGAAAGAAGCATGCAATCAGTCATTAGAAGTGTATTATAATCTGGGGCCAGATTCACAAAACATTCTTTAGAAATTAATTTTTAACTGCCATTTTTTTTCTTTGCTTGTTTTTTAACTTAAGACAAAAGTTAAGAATATTTTGTATTCCCAAAAATCCATTTTTTAGAATATTCATATATTTTTTTTCTTAAGATTTTTCATAAGACTAAACCTAAGAAGAATTCAAATTCTTGAAAAAGAATATTCTTAAAAATCATCGTAAATAACTTTTTAAAATTTAGGTCAGCCCCAGTCTTCAATTCCAAACAGGAAGAATTATTTAATTTGAGTTATTTCACATTTATTGTAATATTTAACCATTACAACAACAGCTACATATAATACATAGGAGGACTAGGGATGTGCACATGTTTTCTGAAGAGACAGCAATGACTGTTAATGTAAACATGATCGGTCATGATCAGCCTGTGTGTGACGTTACTTTTTGCTGACTTCAAAGATTTAATTGAACGCTTTTAATTTAAACTTATAAATACAACATCATCTTTGGCAGTATTCAGTGCATATGAATGCAAAGGACACATTCGCTGTAGAAGCCCCAGACACACATACCGGAAACAAACATAGTGTGCGTGCTTATGATTTTTAGGTTAATCTGCAGGAAATGCAAAAAAGACAATAGTGTGAGTTTATCAGTGTGTCATGTATTCATTCAGATAACTGAAAGAATAAAAAAAAATGTTCTTAAGAATATATTACAGGACTTAAGAATTTCTCAAGAGTTGCACTTAAGAACATTCTTATAAACTTTGTGGAATTTATCTTAAGAGATTTCTTAATTTATTTCTTAAGAAGATTTTCGTGAATCCGACCCCTGCTGTTTGTGGCTAGTGACATGGTTTGAACTTCAGATCCCAGACTGAGTGGGAAGAGGGAAAAGGGAAAAATTGGAGGGAAAAGAAATTGTTTTTGTAGGAAATTGTTGTTGTTATTATTTGTTTGCACCTTTGTTGAAATGCAGGCTGTGGATGCATTACAGTGCCGTTATCAGAGCATGTGTTAGAATATATCTGTACAGACTTTCAGCCAACCAATTTTAGAATAAATTTAACAACATGAACTAACATGACACAACATATTTTATACATTAATTTTAAAATTAATGAATGCTTAATAATTGCGATAATAGTTCCTCAAGGCGCAGTACTTGGACCACTTCTCTTCTCCATCTACATTTCAGCCTGTCTGAGTGACATTTCTAGCTGGATGAATGACCATTACCTTCAGCTTAACCTTACAAAGACAGAACTCCTGGTGATTCCAGCTAACCCATTGCTTCATCACAACTTGGATTTGGAATTACAGCTGGATTTGTCAACCATTATTCCTTCGAGGACAACCAGAAACCTAGGAGTTGTGATGGATCATCAGTTAAGCTTCACAGACCACATTGCTTCCCAATCTCAATTCGTACAACTGAGTCTCATTTTCAAGAAACATCTAAAGATTCATATTTTTCGCCAGCACTTATGCAACTAATACTAGCAATTTTCCTCCTTGTCTTTCATTTAAAAAAAAAAACCTGGCTATGCGTTCTGTACTACACTAACTGAGACTTGTCATGGCACTTGTGAGTCGCTTTGGATAAAAGCGTCTGCTAAATGTAAATGTAAATCGTGAAACAGTGATTATTCCTCAGACTAACGAAATCTATAATCGTTGCATCCCTAAACTAGTTTGTTATATTTTAAAATGTTCATTATCGGATTACAGTTACTTTTCTATGGATTACATATTATTCATGAAATAGCTGACCTGATATGTTTGTGTTTGTGTGTTTTGTAGGTGTTTTAGGTGCTGCCGAATGCTCGTGTGGAAGAAATCACTTCACATGTGCGGTCAGTGCGTTTGGTGAGTGCACGTGTATCCCGGCGCAGTGGCAGTGTGATGGTGACAATGACTGCGGAGATCACAGCGATGAAGATGGATGCAGTGAGTCTCTAAACACATACCTTCATGAATGTAGTTGCATCATACTGATGCACAAACTATTTGTTCACTCATTCTAAGATGATTTGTTTGCTGGAGTACCCTTTTTTCAATTAATGCAGTGTTGAGCACGTTTCACATGCATTTTCCATTGTTAAACAGGTTCTCTGTTGAAACATTTGGAAATCTCTCTCAAGAGCTGTAGAGTTTTTGGGGTTTTCACACTCCATAAAACAGTAACATGATTCTCGGACATAATGCAGTTGCAGCACAGCTTTGTTTAACATGTATATGCAATTCTTGCGATAATTTTCAGATTTGGCCGATTTTAGCATACTTTAGTGTACTTTAAAAAAATTATCTATTTATGTTTTAATTTCAATTAGAGGGTTTTTTAATTGCTTTTTGTAGATTTCTTCTTTCTTTTTTTAATTTTTTTGACTTAAGTACATCTTTGTGAAATTTCATAATTACTTAAATGTCCTTTGGAATCAGCTTCCAGAAGAGATCAGATGTGCTAAAACACTAGTCACATTTAAATCTAGACTCAAAACCCATCTGTTTAGCTGTGCATTTATTGAATGAGCACTGCGCAATGTCCGAACTGATTACACTATATTTTCACTGTTTTTTTTTTTATTTTTTTATGTAAAATCATTTTCGAACTGTTTTTAAATGTTTTAATCATTTAAAAAGTTGTTTTATTTTTGTTATTTTTCTTCATGATTATTTTACTTTCTTTTATGTAAAGCACTTTGAATTACCATTGTGTACGAAATGTGCTATATAAATCGCCTTGCCTTGCCTTATATTGTAGTATCTGCAAAGAAAACTATTCTTTTATTTTTGCACAAAGTGCACAATCAATAAAATGTATATATTTTATTTTATTATATTTTTCATATGTTAATGTTATTCCTATTGAAACTTGTCATTTAAAAATATTTGAAATTATACATTTCAAATACATTATAATCAAGTACTTTACAGTCAACACACCGATTTAAGTGTATTAAAATAATGATCATTAAAACAATGATTTAAAAAGTAAAACTTAATTTGACATTATTACAAAGTGCAATTTTTAAGTGTGCTAAAGTGACTTAAAGAGACACTTTCATGGCTTAAACTTAATATTATTATTTTATTTTTTGTATATACTTTTAATATTTGAAGTACACTACAAGTTCACATTCAGGACAATAAAGCACTCCTCTCCTTTTCACAAGGAATTGTTGACCTGAATTCACAGTGTTGTGTAAAAGGGGTTCAGGAATTTCCTGGCTGTGCATCAGGAGATTCAGGATGCCTCCGACATCAATCTACAGTGACACAATCTTTTTTGCCTCACAAAGGGCTCCTGACGGGACTGTATGACCCTGTGGAGGGTGATTATGCTCAGCTGAGCGTATCCTCACCTACAGGGCCATACAGAAGACACTCAATCCAGGAGGTGCAGAACAAGCACCAGGAAGATCACCCTCGTCGCCACCCTAACAATGGCCTTTTCTCAATTCTCCGATCAAGTAAACTCTAGCGTAGCCTGGGGACACAGAAAGACTCAGGAGGAGTTTCTTTCTCCAAACTTCCATAAATTCTTACAATCCATTAAAGTGTACAAAAAAAGAAATTGCAAAGTGGAAGCAGCTGCATTTGTATGGAACGAATTCCCAGTATGGGTCACCAAACTTGGCTGTATGTCATGTCGTCACTTTCAGTTTTTACATAAACAAGGTCTTATCTTTTCACGCAATATTTGCAATTAACAACGCTAGTGTTAAAAACGCTACAATCTAACTGGATAGCCTGACAAAAACATTAAAATGCAGAGACACTGTAACACTACACAAGGAGTTAAGGAGCCAGGAACGAGGAATTCACAAAATAAGTCTTTAATAATCCATGGAAACGAATGGGATACGAAGCACATGGAAGACATCCAAGAACCAACAAAAAAGGACTAGAGCTTATAAAGATAGGATAATTGGAGAACACAGGTGCATAGAATAACTAATTAACAGGGACACTAAATGCATGTGGAAGGAAAATGCACTAAAATGAGTCCAGGGGCGTGACATTACTCCCCACTCCTGGAAGGTGTGTCCTCGCTCCTTAGGAACAATATGGGGAGGGGAGTGGTCGGGAATTAGGGAGGATGCTCAGGAGGAGGAGGACCAATATCCGGGAGGGGGCTGGCAGAAAAGGTCCAGGGAGGAGATGATGGAGGGAGGATACAGAAGGAGCTTAGAACAGGAGGAGTTCAGCGGTGACGTCGACCCATGATGGAGCTGACGGAGGGAGGGAGCCATGGAGGAGGAATGGCTGCCAGCTCCAGGGGGCTGACCACCAACGGTGGTGGAGTGGGTGGAGGAGAAGCCTGAGGTGGAGACAGAGAGCCAATGAGCCATGGTGGAGCCGAGGGCTCTGGCGACCAAGGTGGAGGCAAAGATCCGGAGAACTGCGGCGGAGCTGGAGCAAGAGGAAGGAGCCCAATGGAGCCGGTAGGATGGAGTGACGCGGTGCAGCCGGAGGAAAGAAGTCCAGAGGTGATGGTGGAGGAGCAGAGGTGGTGCTGCTGGCTCTATAGGCCGGGCAAGTGTCCTGGCCTCGGAGGCTGGAGGTGGAGGTGAAGGAGACTTCGAACAAGGTGACGCAGGAGAATGGTGGTACCACAGGGCCCACAACACCAAAATGGTGGGCTTAGGGCGAGCAGAGGGGCTGCCTGATGACAGCGGTGGAGGAGCCTGTAGCGGGTGGGAGGGTGGTCATATTTGATGAGCGGGCACTGGAGGAATTGAAGCCCCCTCAGGGCTGGACAAGGGAACCAAGGACAAAGGAGGGCTGGACCCAGTAGAGTCAGTTGCTAGTACCCAGTGGAGTCTGGTATGGGCTCAAACGATTTCTCCCACTGCTTCAGCAGGAGGAGGATGTATTTCGGGCAAAGGGCGGGATCCATTGGACACAACGGAAAGAAAAACACTGGGGAAAAACAGAGGGGAAATAAGCAGTAAACGGTTTAGGTTGGTTCTTCTGTCACACTATACAAAGAGTCAAATAATGAGGAGACAAGGAATTCACAAACTTTGATAATCCAAATGGGAAACATAGAGCACAAGGAAGACATACAAGAACAGACAAACTGAAAGGATTAAGGCTTATAAAGATAGGATAATTGGGGAAACACAGGTGTATAGAATAACTCATTAACAGGGACACAGAACACATGTGGAGGGAAAACCCAATATAATAAGTCCAGGGGCGTAACCGACACTTACATCCTCAACGCATCTCTTGCACCACTGATAAGGCTGCCTCCTTAACAAACACTTAAAATTAGAATGCTTTCAAATAATTTTTACTTTCAATTCGACAAATATGAGAAAAAAAAAATTATAATTGATAGACCTACTATTAAGCGGATCAGCCTGTGTTGTTAGTTTTTACCGGTTGTTATAGAGGGATATCAGACCTCGAAATGTCACGACTGACCAATCAGAATCAAGTATTCCACAGAGGCAAGGAATTATACACTATATTACGTAGCATTATATTTTATCCTATAACAATGCAGACTACTATTCTCATCTTTATAATAATTATTATAAATATTAGTAGGTTTTTATAATAATAATAAAACATAGCATTAAAATAATTGCATTATTTTATTTATCATTCAAAATGTCAAAAGTTGTCTTTTATTTATTTGGTTAACTGGTTTTGCTTTCCTCCATTCCTTCAGTATTGCCCACATGCTCAACATTGGACTTTCACTGCGATAACGGTAAATGCATCCGGCGCTCGTGGTTATGTGATGGAGACAACGACTGTGAGGATGACTCCGATGAACAAGACTGTCGTGAGTAAACTTGTGCATTTATTTTGTCTTGTATCTTAGATATGAAAAACATGTTTGTTTGTTTTGTTGTCTCTTTCTGATGTGCTGAACAGCAATTCTCTTTCACATTGTGAACACGTTTAATATACATGCATGTTTAAGAATAGTGTTTTCATGTAGCTAGTCCAAGAGCAGGAAATCACAAGAAAAAATAAATTTAGTCACGAAAGGAAACCATCTGACAAACGCTTGTTCTTGTCCATACAATGGCAGTAGATAGTAACCATCTTTTCAAGCTACAAAATTATGTTTAAGACTCGTGCTGTATGTTCTAGTGCTCTGAAAGCATTCGATGGGGTTTGGTAAGAAACAAACTGATATGATATATATTATTTAGTGGAAAATCTTGACCTCAGAAGTTGCCATCGTGTCTACATTGATGAGTGCATGAGAACAGCAGCTCTATCATAAAATAATTATGCTATAATTATTTTATGACACCTTCCTCATTGGTTTGCTCAAGGACGGTCATTATTGACTGACACTTTGACAACAAAAAGCAGGAGATGCAAGCATGTATCTCAAATCCAGTACATTTGTTATTAAGTGGCATGTATTATTAATGTACCCTTAAACGGATAGTTCACCCAAAAAATGAAAAAAAAATGTGTTATCATTTACTCACCCTCCACAACAAAATAAGATTTTTGGAGAATGTTGGTTACCAAACAGTTATTGGTAGTCATTGACTAAACTATCACCAAATATTTGATTCAATCTTATGGTCAACCTGTTTTCTCATTGATTTCTCCTTGGCCTCATTGATCTGAGCTTGTGCACTTCAATGTTTGAGTCAAAAAGCTTTATTTGTGGGTATGTTTTGGCAGTATTCACTCAAAAACTGAGGAGTTCATGTCAATGAGACCATCAGTAGGGTCAGTCAGGTCCAAAAAGAAGTACTAAACCTGTGCTTATTGAAAGTAAACAAGTTGATAAAAATATAATCAAATATGTTGTAATTACAATACATTTATAGCCAGTTTTTGTATACTGTTTCATTTGTGACTAGGAACATCACAAAAACAAGTAAAAAAAAAAAAAGAAATTATATATATACATTTATAATTTAGAACATTTTTGGAAAACTGTTGTATCCTCTGTCTGCAAAATCAACAAGTTTTAGTCATCAGTTAGCATTTTTTGGGAAAAAGGAAACCCTGTCTGGGTCAAAATGACCAAAACACAACATGAGGATTCAATATTTGACCTGCACTTTATTATTTTCCTTCACGTCTAATCCATATTAGCATCCCTTGCTAAAGTTGATAAATGTCTTTTGTATGCTGTAAGTTGTATGGAATTAGTTTCATAGCAATCCTTACCATTGTAAGACATTTGAATGCAGTGGAGGAGCAGTATGTCTGTCTGGGAGGTACTGTGAAAAAAAACCCGAAGCAACAGTAGTCTTTGCATCTGACCCATATTTCTCAGCGCTGTACTCTTGAGGCTCTTGTCTTGATGGGGGGTCTGTCTGTCTGCCATAAGCTTGTCATTAATTTTTCATTCTTTTCCACCACACTGCCTCCTCTCTTACACACATCTCTCTTTCTGCTTCTGTCTGTCGTTTTGGTTTATGTGATCAGTTAATATATCAGTAGCGTCGTGTGATAATTCACACTTCATCTGTGAATTAGTGGCACGTGGTAAAATAGTCCAATGACTGCTGCATGACCTGTGTATTTAGATTCATGTTTTTACATTTTTGTGCAAGTGAGATGATTTTATCTAATGTTTTATGAAACCATATGCATTTTACTACAAAATAACTGTCAAAACACAATGCACCTTTTTTGGACAATAGAACAAAAAGTACAAATGTGGGAAAAAAAGTGCATGAAGGTTAAACATCATGTAAAATACTGTATTATAAAATGTGGGGTATCAGGAAAAAGCATGAGGGCGTTCATTCGCTCTTTGTTTTTCCAGTGTGCTTTGCAGTTTGAGAAATATGTTTTGTGCATCTGTTTTGGGTGGGTAAAAGTGCAGTAGTGCAGAAATACACTGGTGTGTGTGTGTGTGTGTGTGTGTGTGTGTGTGTGTGGAGCGCAGCGGGTGGTGTAAATGCAAGCAGCATCACATTTATTCTGCTGTTCTGGAGTCCCTTATTGGACTCAGTAAAATGCTTTGAGCGCCACCAGTGCACTGGATTGAGTCGCTGCAGTGTGTCGCTAGCTTCTTCTGTAGCACTGCTTGAGTAACTGATGCTGAGGAGCACAATCAAAATGTATAGACAATATATTCATGAACTCTCAAAACTTTAAGGAACAGCTCATCCGAAAATGTACTCACCCTCAGATGATCCTGTGGATGAGTTTGTTTCTTCATGGGAAAATATTTGGTGTAATGTAGCATCACATCACTTGCTCACCAAAGGATGATCTGCAGTGAATGGGTGCCGTCAGAATGAGAGTCCAAACAGCTGATAAAAACATCACAATAATCCACAAGTAATCCACACCACGTCTTGTGAAGAGAAAAGCTGCGTCCTTGTAAGAAGCAAGTCCATCATTAAGAGTCTTCTATCTATAATATTGTTCTCAAGGTGTCTATATATAATAACAACACTTCCTTCAGTCATCAAAATCCAGCCACATATTTATTTAGATCTGTTTTGGACCATTTCACTTGTAAATCTGTGCGGATTTCTCTACTGATTCAGATTAGATTACTTGTTTACTGAAGCAAGATATATTATGGATCGAAGAGTTATATTTTAGCCAGAACCAGTGGTTTGAAATTAAAACGTCTTGAGGGATTGGTTTCAGCTTTTCTCCTCATCAAACATTAACTGATGGACTGGAGTGGTGTGGATTACATGTAGATTATTGTGATGTTTTATCTGCTATTTGGACTCTTATTTTGACGGCACCCATTCACTGCAGAGCGTCCATTGCTGAGCAAGTGATGCAATGCTACATTTCTCAAATCTGATGAAGAAACAAACTCCTCTACATCTTGTTGACCTGAGGGCGAGAACATCAGCAAATGTTAATTTCCAGCTGAACTATTCCTTTAAACAGAAAAAAAGTGCAAATGTGAAAATGTGTAATCTGTTTTAACCCATCAACATTTACAACATCTGTATAATTTTTGTTTTTGAGCAGCTCCACGAGAATGTGAGGAGGATGAGTTTCATTGTCAGAATGGATACTGTATCCGCAGCCTGTGGTACTGTGATGGAGACAATGACTGCGGAGATAACAGTGACGAGCAGTGCGGTGAGATCATTTAGAGATGTATATAGCTCTTTCAGGATGATTTAAGTGTTGAGACCTAGTCTCGGCATGCCTTACATGACGGAGGTGTGGGGCTCTAATCAGTCATCCTTTATTGAACTTCAGATCAGCTGATCTTAGTCATGGACCTGCCAGTGCTCCGAGAGAGCAGCAATATAGAGCAAAACAAAAAGAAGAAAACCACACAAAACCAGACAAAGCATTGCAAAATGTTTAGCATGTCCAATGTAAAACCACACCCTGTAAAACACCCTTGGATGTAAAATAACAAAATGTCCTGTTTTGAAAAAAAGAGTGTTTAATTTTGTTGAATGTGCACTTTAAGAAAAAAAAAAAAAAAGAGTATAGTTAAAAGTTTTTGCAGATGATATAATATTTATAAAATAAAAGGAATACTTAGAGTACACTTGACTGTTTCTTAAAAAGTGATTGTCAAATTAAAAGTTTTAAAGATTAATGTTTATAGTTTTAATAATCTTTAGTTGTGCTTTAAAGAAGTACACTTATCTGTAAGTGTTGACTAAAGTAAAGCACATGTAAAGTACTTGACTATTCAGTATTAAATTTAAAGATAAGGGATTTTAAATGGTAAATGGTAAATGGACTGCATTTATATAGCGCTTTCAACAGACCACATGGCCATCCAAAGCGCTTTACAAGTTGCCTCACATTCACCCATTCACACACTCATTCAAACACCGACGGCGGTGTCAGCCATGCAAAGCGCCATCCAGCTCGTCGGGAGCAGCTGGGGTTGGGTGTCTTGCTCAAGGACACCTCGACACTTGGTCAGGTGGAGCCGGGGATCGAACCACCAACCTTTCGGTTTGTAGACAACCTACATGAACCACTGAGCCCCTGCCGCCCACTGCATAAATGTTTTATGTTGCAACTTCATTATATTTTATTTTACAGTAAATGCTTGGCAGTATATTCAGCAGTACTTTAACCATATTCCGAAGACAGCAGAAGTAATTATGAAATTGCATATGAAGATGTACTTAAGTCCTACTTAGAGTAACTGGGTCAAAAAGCACTTTAAAGTCCAGCTAACTGCATTTAAACTGTAGGGCATTTTCATCTAATTGCAGTTAATATTACATGCATACATACTTGCATCTTACAGTACGTACTATTTAAATAGTTTTTTTTGTACTTAAGTGAAATTCAATAATGAATCCAGCGGGTGTATTGGATCATTTGGTGCCCTAGGCAAGATCAGACTTAATCTTATGCACTACAATTCAAAGGTTTGGAAACACTATGGCATTTTTGTGTTTATGAAAGAAACTGACACTTACCAAGTTACCTTTATAACGTTACAAATAACTCTTTTGTTTTTAATAAAATGCATTAAGATTCCTGCACTTGCAGCAATGACATCTGTGCAAACAATATGCTTGCTAGCTACACACAAGGTTGTCTAATCAGTTCATCATGGTTTTTCCAGAAGGGGTGGAATTGGGGTTTATGTGTTCATTTGAAATGTCTCATAAGTTTGATTAAAATTCTCTGCCAAACAATCTTGATCCCACTACCAGTAAATACTCCACACTCCAAGAATCTCAAGCCCTTTTTGTGCTTGTGTGTGTGTCCAGATAAGAGGAAGTGCTCTGATAAAGAGTTCCGCTGCTCGGACGGAAGCTGCATCGCAGAACACTGGTACTGTGATGGAGACACCGACTGCAAAGATGGAACCGATGAAGAGAATTGCCGTAAGTTGATTTTTGTGTTTCAGTGCACTTATTTGTCAAATCAACATCTCTGTTTCTGTCCATCCATCCGTCCGTCCATATTTCCATCTATTCATCCACACATCTATCCATTATATGTCCATTAATTCATCCATCCATACATGCATCCATGTTTCCATCTATCCGTTCAGGCATCCATCATCTATCCATACAATAATCCATTCATAATGCATTATCTATCTATCCATCAATGCATCCATCCATTCGTGTATCATGCATCCATTTATCAAGCATCCATTCCTCCATGTTTCTATCCATCTGTGCATCCATCAGTCATGCATCCATGTTTCCATCTACCTATCTATCCATCATGCATCCATCTTTGATGAATCATCCATGCATCCATCCAAGCATCCAACCATTATGCATCCATCCATCTATAAATCCATTCACGTATTCATCATGCATTCGTCCATCAATGCATCCATCTATTGCGTGCCTCTAAACTGAATTTATAGATCAATTTGTATATGTAGAATCAAAATTTGTGCCAAATCAAGTCATGTAATTGTCATATTGGTAAACCTAAAGAAAAAAAATTGTTTTAGTCATATTTCTTAATTTTTCCTAAATTTCTGCTCATTCTTAAGCTGAGCATGTATACTGTTGATCTGGTTGACAACTATAACCTATTTATGTTTTGCAGTAGCCAGCCAAAAATGTTCTGACATGAATGTAATAAAATTTCACAAAACCATTGAGTGCTACATTGCAACATCCTGAAAGCAAAAAAACTGTTCATGAGATTTTGGTTTTAATAAAGCATCTGATAACTTAAATTGAGAAAAGAAACTTACCGTAACTGATCAGCAACAGTATGAACTTTTCTGGGAAATTGTGGTCTATTACACCTTTTTTTGTCATACAGTATGCTTGGATCCCAATGATTGCTACTCATGAATGTATTTGTTCCTATGCTATATTTGTTATTGTTTGTTTTATTTACTGCAAATGGCTGTTGAGAGGTATTCGTTGGATTGTTTGCAGGTGTTTGTGTGTGGGTGTGTAAATCACATTACATCATTTCTCTCTCCAGCGTCTGACGTGATGACGGCCACATGCAGTGTTGAGGAGTTTCAGTGTGCATACGGCCGCTGCATCCTGGACATCTACCACTGCGATGGAGATGACGACTGCGGGGACTGGTCTGATGAGTCGGACTGCTGTAAGGAACATTCACTCTTTCTCTTAAAACTTTTTTTCTTTGTTTTAAAATGCCTCTTTTCTTTCTCTGCCTTACACTCATTAGAGTTAATTCTCACCCTCCCTTGTGAAAAAGCACACTTTAGCATAATTATGGAAATAATATACTTTAAAAGAATGTACTTGAGAGTGAGCTGAATGCAGTGTTTTTGACGCACTTAAGTAGGACTTGAGTACATCTTTATATGTCATTTCATAATTACTTCTGTTGTCTTAGAAATATGGTTAAAATACTGCTTAATATACTGACAAGCATTTATGATAATGTCATGAATTATTATGTTTTAGACATTTGTAATTATGAAGTGCATTTAAAATATTTTAAATGTAATATCGTGTAACACACTAGAGTTAAAATTATAATGAAGTATTGAAACTTGTATATTAAACAACACATCAAATTTTACTTTAAAGCATGAAATAAAATATTAAAACATACTGATTTAAAATGTACTTTTAAAGTACAATTTGTAATTTACAGCTGTTACAAATTGCACATTTTAAGTGTAATTGTTAAGATTGAAAATTTCTCTCTTCAAGAGTACTTAAAGTGGCTTTTTATTTAATTATTTTATTATCTGCACATACAGTACTTAAAAATATACACTCAATTTTTGAAGTACACCATCTTATTTTACACATGCTGTTTCATTTAAAATATTTTACCAGAAAACCGTTATTACTATAAAATGTGTCATTTATTTTTTATAATGGCATGCTAGTTTAATGTTGGAATTGTTTTTTTTTAATACTGTAAGGTATTTGATTATAATTTGAACTGTAGTGTTATTTAAAAGTTTATATATTTTAAATGTTCTAAATTGCAACTTAATTAAATTAATCTAATTGCATAATTTAATCTATAATTAATTTTTTATTGCAATTAACATACACATTACATTCAGTTTATTCTTAGATACATTCGAAAAAGTACAGTATATAATATTTCCATAAGTACTGTTTTTAAAGGTATGGTAAAGTGTACTTATCACAAGGGTTATTCAAGAAGATTTCCTTGTACAGATAAGTTTCATGAGTGTGTGTATGTCTGATTTGGTGTGTTTGTGTGTGTGTGTGTGTGTGTGTGTGTGTGAACGCAGCCTCGCACCAGCCCTGCCGTTCTGCAGAGTTCATGTGCAGCAGTGGGATGTGTATCAATGCAGGCTGGAGGTGTGACGGAGAATTCGACTGTGATGACCAATCAGATGAAAAGAACTGCAGTGAGTAGCTGTTTATTGTAGTATTTGTGTGTATGTGGGTTACAAATACAAAAAAAAGTGGATTTCCCATCTGTCACACTCCTCTTTCTCACCATCAGGTACGTCGATGTGCATGGCTGATCAGTTTCGCTGTACGTCTGGTCGATGTGTGCGCTTGTCCTGGCGCTGTGATGGGGAGGATGACTGCTCTGATAACAGTGATGAAGAAGGCTGTGAAAAGACCGGTAAGGAATATAAAAGAAAATACAGACTTTTTATCTCTTAGCAAAGACTTGCTGTAAATGTACTCACCTTCGAGCCATCCAAAGTGTAGATAAGTTTGTTTCTTCATCATATTTGGAGAAATGTAACATCACATCACTTGCTCAGCAGTGGATCTCTACAGTGAATGAGAGTCCAAACAGCTGATAAAACATCACAATAATCCACAAGCAATCCACAACATGTCTTGTGAAGAGAAAAGCAGCAGTTTAAGTTTTGATGGACTTGTGTCTTATAAAACACTCAACTTTTGGCTTCTCCAGACGTTAACTGATGGACTGGAGTGGTGTGTATTATTGTGTTTTTATCAGCTGTTTGGATTCTCATTGAACAGAATGGATTGAATCCATTCGCTGCAAAGGGTCCATTGGTGAGCAAGTGATGCAGTGCTACATTTCTCCCAAAATCAGCCCAAAATGGACTTAGTATGGATCGAATAAAATATATTTTTTTGAATTATTTAGATTATTTATAAGATCCAGTAATGAATGCACCTACATGCTGTACAATGTGTTTTTTTTTTACATTCCTTTTGTTTCTCAGAAACTCCTCCGTGCGCATCGGATCAGTTCCTGTGTGGAAACGGCCGCTGTATTGGTCAGCGCAAGGTCTGTAATGACGTCAAGGACTGTGAAGATGGGACTGATGAGCATCCACACCAGGACTGTCGTGAGTCTGCAAATTAGTACAAAATATGTGAAATATAACAGAAGATGAGTAGTCATAGCTCCACTGAAAGCATCGGATTCCCTCCTCTTTTCGTTGTTAACATTCGACTGTGTGCCCGTGTGTGTTTATAGGCTCCAAGTCGAGTGAAGAGAACTGCAGTGTTAACAATGGAGGCTGCTCGCAGAAATGCCAGATGTCTCGAGGTCTGGTGCAGTGCACTTGTCACACCGGCTACACGTTAACTCAGGACGGGAAGACGTGCAGAGGTGAGGCCAGAGACAAGGAGGGAAAGGGACAGTTAATGCACGAGAAGACAGCAGAAAAGAAAGTTTTCTTTTCTTTTTATTTTTATGAAAGAGTTTATGCCACGGTTTTTATATATTAAGTCTCTCTGTTTTTTTCCTGCTTGATGGTAATCACAAATGGACTTATCTGCATGTTAATTGCAATTAAATGGAAATGTATTATAGTTTATATTAAGTGCAATTTAGCTTTTTTGACCCACTTAAGTAGGACCTCTTCTACATCTTTCATAGTTTATTCTATTGTATTTGAAATACTGAATGTACAGACAAGCATTTTTGATAACCTAACATAAAATATGCTTCTGTTGTAAGTTGTATGACATGTTTTTTAATATTTTCACAATTGCAGATTTGTAATGAAGGAATTGCAGTTTTTGGACATTTTGAAATACATTAACTTTAAATAAAAAAAAATGGAATAAAACATTACGATTAAAATTATATTCAAGTACACTTTACATTTGCTTTAGTATATTAGTCGACATATCTACATGTACACATTCAATACAAATAATCACACTTCTTTTTCCCTATGGTATAAATAACTGACTGTATATTTATACTTTTCTGCTTTGTTCACCGTTGTGTTGTTCGATATTGTTGCAAGTTCTCAGTTAAATGTGAAGTTTTCTTGCAATCTCTCGGTTTCTACCTAGTTAGTTTCCTGAAGGTCAAACGGACTAATAAATGTGTGTCTGAATGCAGATGTTGATGAGTGTGCAGATGAAGGTTACTGTAGTCAAGGCTGTACCAACATGGAAGGAGGATTTCACTGCTGGTGTGTGCAAGGTTACGAGCTTCGACCCGACAAACGCAGCTGCAAAGCTTTGGGTGAGGCTCAGTATCTTCTGTGAAAGCAGCGAAACAATCGGCTGAGTTTTGGATCCTAGATGATCAGTTTAATACAAACTGTTTTCTATTCCCAGGTCCAGAACCGGTTTTGTTGTTTGCGAATCGGATTGATATCCGTCAGGTTCTGCCGCACCGCTCAGAGTACACGCTGTTACTGAATAATCTGGAAAACGCCATCGCGTTGGACTTTCATCATAGCAAAGAGCTGGTGTTCTGGTCAGACGTGACACTGGACCGCATCATGAGAGCCAGTCTGAACGGTAGTAATGTGGAGGAGGTCGTGTCCACGGGTCTCGAGAGCCCAGGTACACTGTATATTCCTCATGCACGGTTTTGTGACTCTTGCTTGATTTCCACTGCACAATTGGCTGAATAAAAAAAAATCAAGATGCAATAAAACTTTTAAGCCTATTGCAGCAAACAAGATGTAGTCGGTGTGTAAATACGAGATTTTCTGAGTGTAGACAGTTGCATTGATTATAACAGGAATGAAGGCTCATACTAAACTGCAGCTATACAGGTTTACTAGTATAACTGACAGCTTCATTGATTATTAGTGGAAGCATTCCAGAGTCATTTTGCACGCTTTGAGTAGGATTTGTTCAGAATTTGGAAAATTTGGTTTTGTTGTTTCTACTGCTTAGTGAAAGGGACGTTTCACCACAAAATTAAACCCTCAGGTTGTTCGAAACCTGTATGTATTTATTTCTTCTACTACTTTCTTCTGCTATTTTGTGGAATGTGTTGGTCAAACAGTTGTTGGTTCCCATCGACTTCCATGGTATTTTTCTCAAACTAACAAAGTCAATGGCTACCAGCAGCTGTCTTTTTTATTTTCAGCAGAAGAAAGAAATTCATACAGGTTTCAGACAACCTGAGGGTGAGTAAATGTTTTATATTTGGGTGAACTGTCTCTTTAACCATTGAGTTTGATAGTTTAGGTTTTTTTTTTTAAATGTAGCTTAGATAAAGAAAATGACATGCAGTTGCCCAACATAAAAAGATAAATAAAAATAAACAACTTGATTATGAAAAAAGAGAAAAACAACAAAAATGTCAAATGAAATTATCAACAATAGTTTTTGTCCTAATCATGCCGCCTTAATGCACTTACTGTAAAAAATATATAAAATAAATGTAAAAAAAATTATATACAGTGCCCTCCATAAGTATTGGAATAGTAAAGACTTTCTCTGCAGTGGTCAAAATGTTTGCAAATATGATTAAAAGATGAATATGCAACAAAACTACAGAATGTCACATTTTTTTATTAGGTCTTTCGGCACATGCATGTTTTACCAAATTAGAAGGACAGCACTTTTACAGTTCATTTGACGTGAGCATAAGTATTGGAAAAGTTGAATTTAAGGCAGATGTTAAAGATTAAAAGATAATATTTAGTTGCAAATCCCTTGCATCCAATCAGAGCAGTGAGTCTGTAACACATAGACATCAGCAGACTCTTGATCTTACGCTTAAAAATGCTTTTCCCCAGCCTTTAATGAAGTCAATTCCAACTTTATTAGGTAGTTTCTGTCTTTAGTCTCCTCTTCAGTTGGTGAAATTATTTAATCGGTTTTAAATCCGAAGATTGATTTTGGGCAATCTAAGACTTTACATTTATTTGCCCTGATGAAGTCCTTGACTGAACTGGCAGGGTGTTTTGGGTCATTGACCTGATCCAGTATGAAGTGCTTTCTAATGAGTTTGGTGGCATTTTCTTGAATATCGGTAGCCAAGATGATTTTAAACCCTTTCAAATTTATTCTGCTACTGCCATCATACATGAAGTCATCATTAAAATGAAGAGGTCCTGTTCTAGAGACAGCCATGCATGCCCATGCCATGACACCACCTCCACCAAGCTTTACAGATGATCTTGTATGCTTAGGATCATTTGCAGTTCCCTTTTTTTAACTCCACACTTTTTATTTCCAATCACTTAGATAAAGGTCAAACTTGCCTTTCTATTTTTGGTGCTGATCAGAGGTTTGCATCTTGCTGTGTAGCTTCTGTGATTCTGTGTCAAATCATCCTGCGGACTGTAGATTGACAGAGCATCACCCCAGCTTTCTGGAGGTTGTTGGTGATTTTACAGACATGTATTTTAGGGTTCATTTTCACAGCTTTTATTATTTGTCTGTCATCAACTACTGTTGTTTTTCTCAGCCGATCAGGTTGTTGTTGGTTGCTGATATCGCTGGTAGCTTCCAAACTAAGACTTTTTCTATGTACACAAGGCCTATTTCTCTCAAATATTGTTTACAAATCTGTCTAAATCAGTGTTGGTGAGCACTTCTACTTTGCCGAGAAAATCCATCCACCTCTCAGGTGTGGCATATCAAGATGCTGATTATACAGCATGATTATTGCACAGGTGTGACTTAGGCTGGACACAATAAAAGGCTACTCTAAAATATATAACACATGTAGCAGCAATACTTTTTTTTAAAACAGCAATCGTTTTTTCGTTACTTTCTTAGGTGGTCTGGCCATAGATTGGATTCATAATAAGCTCTACTGGACTGACTCGGGAACGTCTCGCATTGAAGTGGCCAATCTGGATGGCACCCAACGTAAAGTGCTTTTATGGCAGAGGATGGAGAAACCCCGTGCTATCGCTCTGCATCCTATGGAAGGGTAAATATTCTGACTCTTGTGTACTACTTAACTCATATTATAATTAACAAATATTTTTTTCAATACAAGTGTATTCAGCACAAGCATTGCACAGTAAATGCGCAATGCTGTTTTTGGACTGGGTAGGAAATCTTGCTTTTTAAAAGTTAGTGTTTTCATAGTAAATAAGTGCACTTAATTATATTGAATGTGCACTTGTAGTTTACTTCAAATATTAAAAGTATATTCTTATAAACTGTGCTTCAAGATAATTTGATGTTAATAAAATAACACTTAAGTGACTTAAACTCTTGACTCTTTATGAACACACTTAAGTCCACTTTTATGAAGTGGTACCTTGCAATAAAGTCAAATTAATGGTTTTAACTTAAACTACATTTTAAATCATTGTTTTAATAATCTTTTACTCTTATTTTGCACATGTTAAGTACCTAGTTATAATATACAATATTACATTTAAAGGATTTAAATCAAGTGCAACTTGATTATTACAAACATATTTTATCATAAATGCTTGTCAGTACATTCAGCAGCCATATTAGCCATATTTCAAAGATAAGTAATTATGAAATTGCATATTAAGTGCTTAAGTCCTACTTAAGTGGGTCCAAAAATCACTCTTAAATTCAGCTAACTGCATTTAAATTAAAAATTATTATATATTTTCATTTAATTTCAGTTAACATGCAGTTAAGTGTCCAAAAAGATTATATTCGGATCACACTTAAGGATATTTTGTAAAGTATTTTAAAGTATTTTTTATTTGCAAAAAAGGATCTTCTATGGCATCATGAAGCACCTTTATTTTAAAGAGTGTATGACAGCATTTACAGGATGCATTGAGGAGGATCCCAAACTACACTCAGTGGCCAAGTGATGCTTATTGTCCACGGTATTGGTACAGGTTCTGTGTAAAGAACAATTCTTTGTATTTCAAGTCAGAAAATACATTTAGTTCCCACTTTAAGAAGGCGTGGCCTAATGGTTAAAGATTCGGACTCGTAATCCAAAAGTTACGGGTTCGAGTAAGTGGGGGGCGGGGTGAATGTACAGCACTCTCTCCACCCTCAATACCACGACTGAGGTGCTCTTGAGCAAGGCACTGAACCCCCAACTGCTCCCCAGGCGCCGCAGCATTCTGTGGCACCTACAAAAAAATATTTTGGTGCCTAAGTTTTTATTTTATTTTAGGAACCGATGGCGGCTTACTCATTTTTATTTGTTTGGAGCCCTGCAGATGCATGCAGATCTTGCTGGCTTAGTTTGTGGGAATTAATAAGCCTTGGAGAAATGGCTAAACCATTTTGCTGATGCATGATAAAAATGCATAGTGTTGTTCATCTAAAAAGACATGAATTGAAAATTGTTTGCTTTGTTGCTTCCTGACTGCATATTATTATACGACTATGTTTCCAACATTACTTGCACTCTTTCTTTAGGAAGATTTACTGGACTGACTGGGGAAATACGCCATGCATTGAATATGCCAACATGGACGGCTCTAATCGCAAAATAATTGCAGATACACACCTCTTCTGGCCCAATGGACTTACCATTGACTACGCCAGTCACCGTATGTACTGGGTGGATGCTAAACACCACATCATTGAAAGAGCTGACCTGGATGGGAAGAACAGAAAGGCTGTCATCAGCCAAGGTAAAAAAAATAAAAAAATAAATGTATACAGGGGTGTGAATCTTTGGGTAGGCAGCGATTCGATTCACGATTCATAGGCTTTCATTTGGATTCAAGAATGATTTTTGCTAATACTTTTTTGAGTATATTTAAAGTTGGGTACTTTTACTTGAGTAAATTCTTTGGAAAAAATCTGTACTTTTACTTCGTTACTGTGGGCGACGCTCCTCTCGTTACTTATACAATAAAT
The DNA here is from genome assembly GCF_003368295.1 of Carassius auratus. Lineage (NCBI taxonomy): Eukaryota > Metazoa > Chordata > Actinopteri > Cypriniformes > Cyprinidae > Carassius > Carassius auratus. The sequence continues at coordinate 17,473,468 of NC_039274.1, forward strand.
GTTATAAATGCTTCAGTTTATTCCAAACTCACCGTCTACTTTTCTCTGGACAATGAGCGATGCCCATTCGCGAATGATTCATTCTTTTGATTCAACTTTGTTCAAAGGCTTGTTCAAACCAGTTGGCAAACGAGTGAATAGGTTCATGAATCAGTTTGAATGCGCTGAGCGTCTGAAGTGGTTCACTCAGAGTTGTAACGTTTAACATGAGCAGCGTTGAAAACGGGACTATGGAACTGCATTGAATTGAAAGCAAATCTGCAAAGTCTATTTGCTAGCGATGGAGATCTTTATTAGATGAACACCGCGTGTGCTGTCTACTGTTCAACAGATAATAACTTGGGCTACATTCGATTACAGTGCACGATACCACTATGACATTAGTTTGTTGTACGTGTGACTTATAACAGAGGGGAGTCAAGTTGAATGCAGCTTCCAAAAGACAAAAAATTGCTGATTAATATTTTATTAATATTAATACAATCACACCGGTGCGAGTACGTTCGGCAAGTCATATCATCAGCTGCTAAATTCAGATCAGTGATCACTCTCTAACGCTGAGCCAGAGATAGACGTGTTTTTACAGCGTTGCGCATTATAACCAATCACACACGATTCTAAATGTTGGTGCTTCCTTCACTCGCTCACTGACTGAATACCTCTTTCTGGCGAATTCTGTCGTCAGAAACAACAAAGTGCAGATGTGTGTACGAATCTGTAAATAAGATATTAATTTCACAGTGTTAACAGTTTCAGTGATTTTAATGGGAGTTTTTGAGAGTGATTGAACTGTAAACTGTCCGTGAAAATAATTTTTGATAATGTAAATGTTATTTGCTCTCTCTTTATGAACAATGAAAGATTAGTAGCTGTTTTATATCACATTGACTTTCAATGTTAAATTCACGTTTAATATAAAGTCTGTCGTATTAAAAATATGTTATGGCATACATACATTTATACATATATAATACATACTATAGAATATAATTTATTTCGTGATGCAAATCCGAATTTTCATCAACTGTTACTCCAGTTTTCAGAGTTATGATCCTTCAAAATATAAATCTAATATATTGATTTATTACCAGTGCTGGAAACAGTTTTGGCACTTAATATTTTTTTTGGAACCTGTGAGATTTTGTTTAGGATTATTTGATGTATAGAAAGATAAAAAGAATTAAAGGGATACTCTACACCCAAATGAAAATTTAATTAATTAATCAATTAATTTTTTTAAATAACTCATTAATTCTATTATCAGTTCAGTTTTTTAAAGCTGGAAACATTAGGTTGCTCAGATTTTTTTTCTCTAGTATTCTGTAGTATTTTATTCTTCTGTTCATTCGGGGTTAAGGAGTGTCTGATGAAATAAATTCAGTTGTCTGTCTGATGCGTGATGGAAAGCAACCAGCAGTCTCCCTAAATGGCACACTAGAAAGGAAGCTTAAGCCTCGGGTCTGTAGGAAGAGAATACCTGTGCACCTGGGAAAGGTGGGGGAATATTTAGACCTGAAAACCAAGCAAAAAAAAATCCAGACCAGATTTACTTACTGTGGTCAATGACAGATTTACCAGGGAGGGAGGCACCAGCATTATAAAAAATCAGGGTGCACACACACAGAGAAAAGATATGTTGACTGGAAAAACAAGATCAAAAGTGAACGATGATTGAGATGACAAGAGAAAAGTACTAGCAAGGAGGGGGAAGGCAGATGGCAGCGGAGCTGGGAACAAAAGATAAAAAAAGAGACGAAAAAGTCAAACATGCCTAACTCCAACCTAGCCTTGCTTCTCTACAAAGATAAGATCACAAAACAACCCCACGCCGTGTGTGTACACCTGGGGAAGGGTGAAAGGGCCAGAGAAGGCGGGAGATACAGACAGGGTGCGTTTTATGCCTCACAGTTAAGTCTGGCAGAACGCCAGGTTTAAAGTAAAAGCACAAGCTACTCTTTTAAAATGAAGGTAAAGATCGGGTCTTTCACAGTGATGCTGTAGAAGAACCATGACTTTCAGTGATCAGTCCTTTTAAAGAGAACAATTTTTGATAATAGGGGAAGAACATTTAAAGAATCTAAAAAAATATATATATATATATATATATATATATATATATATATATATATATATATATATATATATATATATATATAATGTTTTGTGGAATGAAAAGGTTCCATGTGTTCTTAACAATGAAGGTTCCAAAAGAGGGTTTTCACAACAATGCCAATGAAGAACATTTTTCAGTGAAAAGTTCTCAAAAGAAGAAAAAATCTAAAGTCACTTTAAAGAACCTTTTATGGAATGGAAAGATTCCATGGACGTTAAAGGCAGTTTGTGGAACCATCAGTGCCAATAAAGAACCTTTTGTTTTTTTAGAGTAAATCTATTTTGGAACCTTTAGAACCTTTGATCAGTTAATAAAATAAGTACTTAATATATATATATATATATATATATATATATATATATATATATATATATATATATAAATAAGTACTTAATATATATATATATATATATATATATATATATATATATATATATATATATATATATATATATATATATATATATTTTCACACAGTAAGAAGAAAAAGGAATTTCATGTATACAGTAATATTAACCAAACACAAGCCAAAGAACATCCACCCCTCCCCCAGCATAAGAGCCGTAAAATACATTTACATCCCCCTCCCCCACAAACACACACAAAAGTGTGGCAATTATTGTAAAAATATATATAGTACAGTTCATCAGATGTAACTAACTACCAATGAAAACAAGCAGTATGTTAAATTAAGTAATAAACACAGTTCACTTATTATCAGGCAGTTAACTGTCATTAATGTCACTTTGGCATGATCACATTATTTGGTTTTACTCAAGAGTCCGTCCATTCTGATCATAAAACCATGGACCATGAATACTTTTCCAGTGAAAGTCAATCAGGTGTTTCGCATGCAATAAACACAGGTTTACAAACTTCTGTTAATGTTTTCAAAGATCAGACAGGTAGAATAAGACAAAGAATACATATTTTAGGGTAAACAGGGATTTCTTTACCAATAGATTTAGAAATTATCCACCAAATGATTCTTTCCAGAAGGACTGTAAGTGATCACATTGCCAAATACAATGAAATTGTGTACCCTTGTAAGTCGAACATTTCCCTGAGATAACCAAAATATTTATTTGATTACATTTATTAAACTTTCCCAGTGTTATATATTTTTTCAGTATCCAATTGTATTGGATTGGTTTAAAACAAGTATAGATTGATAATGTTTGCGCTTGAACACAAATTTCTTTCCATTCATTTTCTGAAACATTCATCTGAAGATCATCAATAAAAGCCAATCTTTTTTGATTTGTAGATTCTTTTTAGACTATTAACAAATATGAAAAATAATGCTATACCGCATAGAGATTTTTCATTTAGCACTGGGATTTTTAACTACCGTTTCTCCTAAACTGCTTAAGTTAGGACACTGATATGAATGAGTCTTAGATCATATAGGATTAGGGATCTGAAGATACTTAAAGTGAGAATTTTGTGTCTTTCCTTTAAGGTTTTAAAGGACATCAGTATATTATCTTCATAAAAATCTGCAGTCTTCTCGAAGACCTTCTGAAACCACAACTTAAAGCCTGAATCTGATTTCCTCAGAACAAATATAGAAGAACCATGTTTGTTTTCTTAGTGTTCTTTAAACAGTCTAAAGAATAGTTTTCCTCTGTAAAGAACCATTTGTGGAATGGAAAGATTCCATGAATGTTAAAGGTTCTGTCAGTGCAAATAAAGATTAGAAGTAGAACAGAAAAACAATGCAGAGCTTATAGTGAGTGCCTTTTGTTTATGGATTTTGGTTAACAGAGTGCTTGCTTTGGCTGCTTTTGAGAGATTTTGATGGGGATGTTAGGAACATGTCTTAACCAGCTTTGAGAAAATCGTAAATCTCCCGACCATGTGCACCTCAGATTGACTGTTACTCGGAGGGAAAGAGTTTCTAATCCCTGATGGATGGAAAGTAGCTAATTAGTGGTTTGAAAGTAGTTTACCTCTGGCAGTCTGCTTTATATACAAGTTTGTATATATAGTTTGCACTTCTAATTTTATCCCAAAATCCCAATAGAGCCTTGTGAAAACGAAGTACACTTCAGCATACTTTGAAAAAGAGTTATTCTTGCGGAAATAAAGTGTAAAATGAATGTAACGTTTTTGGACACTTGCATGTTAACCGCAATTAAATATGATATAGAGTAAATGTATAATACTGTACATGCAATTTGCTGAACTTTAGAGCCCTTTTGATCCACTTAAGTAGGACTTAAGTACATTTTATATGTAATTTCATAATTCCATTGTCTTTGAAAAATGGTTAAAGTGCTGCTTAACATACTGACAAGCATTTATTGAAATATAAGATAAATGGAATTTCTATTGAAACTTGTATGTCATGTATTCTAATATTTGCAGTTTCACATTTGTAATGCTGTTGCAATTTTAAAAGACATTTAAAATATATTAAATTTTAAACAAAATATTGAATAACACAGCTTTAATTATAATCAAGTCCTTTACATGGGCTACTTACATGAACTTCTTTAAAGCATGACAAAAGAATATTAAACCTCATGATTTAAAATGCACTCTAACGTCAAACGTTTAATTTGATAGTACAGTAGTGTAGCTGCTTTATTAATAATGGTTGACGTTAGACACACACACATGCTTGGCACATTTAATGTGGTCACAGCTGTGTTTATGGAGTATTTTACAATAGCTTACGATTTATCATAATCAAGGTCTGGTGCTATCTGATTTATAATGAAAATTAATAAACACCTCAGTTCAGCCAATCAGAGTCAAGTATTCTAGCATGCCTTGATATAAATACAAAGAAACATTGTTCACTCAAGAAAACAGCTGCATTGAAAGCAAGCATTGTTTCCCTCTGGGTCACATTTAACCTCAACATTAAAGGTTTAGATTTTACATTCAATAAAACCTATAATGGTTTTACATATGCATCATCATCTAGTGATGTTGAGAATCCAAAAGAAATTTGACCAAACTAAGTGTGATTTTCACTTTTAAACATTTCTTAGTTCCACTTTAGCACAATCAAACATACTTGAGTATATCTTTATTTGGACCTTAGCAGACTTTTTAAGTATACCAGTTTGGAAAACCAAATGTATAATTGCAGGGTTTTTTTTATTAAGCACATAAATATGTAAATGTATTTGTTGTAAACTTAACACAAATATAAATGTAACAAAATATTGGAAGACAGTCACCTCTGTGTAACACGGTTGTCTGTAACACAATTTGTTTTAGACGATAAAAATGTGTAATTTAGAGTACAGATGCTAAATCTGTGAACCTTTCCCTCTGCCAGGTCTTCCACATCCTTTTGCCATCACGGTGTTTGAAGACAGTCTGTACTGGACCGACTGGCACACCAAGAGTATCAACAGTGCAAACAAGTTTACTGGCAAGAACCAAGAGGTCATCCGAAACAAGCTGCACTTTCCCATGGACATCCACACCCTGCACCCACAGAGACAACCTGCAGGTCAACCAATCATAATGTCCCCATTATCCGTAGCATAGAATACAATGTTTTCAAACGCTAATCACATTAAGCTAAATGCAACCCAGGCTCATTGAGAAAAAACAAACAAAAACTTTGCAACTCACTGCAGTTTTCATCTGAAACACACACATATTATGTTTACAGGGGCAGATTATTGCATAATAAAGGCTTATTTTCACACAGTTCCTTGCACAATACTATGTTATGGTCTCAAAACATTTTTATCATAGTGCATGATTTGTAAACTGATACATTTTGATGTTTGCACCACACATCCGACTCCATAATGGGCTTTTCTGATGAAGTAAACATGCTTGATGGTGCACCCGGTACATCACTGCACGTGAGATGCAGTGCATTTGGGTACGAGTCCTGTGAAACACACGTTTTTATCTCATGTTAGCTTTTGTTAACATTTAGTTTAGGATTAATGTAGGTTGTGCATTATTTTCAAATGCTCAAATTCATCTGTTTAAAATAAAATTGAACACCCACTGGACATTTCACTTTGAAAGTTTTCCGAAACATGCAAGAAACTCTGAAATATAATTTTGAAGCAATGTTGCCGCATGCAAGTTTTTCCAGTGAGCTTGGGTTGAGTAAATGGTATACATTTTTTCAAGCATAATTTTTTTTTCTCCTCTTTATGTTCAGGTGGGAGAAACCGCTGTGGGAGCAATAATGGAGGCTGCAGTCACCTGTGTCTTCCAAGCAATAAGACCTACACCTGTGCATGTCCCACAGGCTTTAAAAAGGTGGACCACTATAACTGTGGCCTGAGTGAGTACTGCTTGTTTTAGTTGATATCTTTGATTTAAATGTATCTTCTTTTCGTGCTTCAACAATATCCCTTCACCTTAAGGGTACAGTAACCTGAGCAGTGCACTACAAATTTCCAGAAAGTGGTTGTGTGTGTCTTTGTGACGGTACCACAAGGAGCCACTCGTGTTATGGGTTATTGACAGAAATCAAATTGGAAATTTAAGAAAGTTTGCAGAAAGATTTGCAAAAATTGTAACTTTAGGGACTTTTAATTTTATTATGTTAAAGTGCACTGTGAAAAAAATGAAGTGATGAGAAACATTTAAAAAAAAAAATCCAAGGCAACATGATGCATTCTCTCAACTAAATAATTGCATCAAGTAGAATTACTTTTTGTCAGTTTGAATTTTTCTTCCACTAAATGCAAAGTGCCTCATTCGGCCAATAATTAAATCAAGGCAGCACCAGATTTCTTGTTAGTAACACAATAAAATGTTTTCCAAGATGTAGTTTTAAATGTGTACATCTGCTTAAACACATCAAGATCGGTGACATTTAATACATGTAGAAATATGAGCAACACTGTAAATAACTATCTATAATGACAAAACAAAAACAAACCTGTAAATAAAATTAGCAAAACAATTTTAAATGTTTGTTGCAATGCAAACTGTAACATTTTGCCAGTCTTTGTAATATGAAAGCCTTTTGTGCTTGTCTAGGACGATTTATTCTGTTGATCTAACATGGGTTTTATGTAGTTTCAAGATTGCATTTAAATGTTAAAAGGTGTTATAAACTGGAAAATGTGCATTATTTCCTGTTGCATGTTCATAATCAGTAATCGCAGCTTTTCTCTATCAACGAACTGTTTTTGTTTACAAATTTTAAAAAGTGAATAATATAACCACAAATGTACGTACATAAATAGTATATAACAAATCTGTGGTAAATTACTAATTTTCCTTTCATGATGATAATCAGATTTTGTGACATGAATGTTTGTCTGTACTGATGAGCTTCTTAAATCTGGAGAACTGACAGGAGACCTTTGGTCTTTGATCAGGTCTTGACAAGTTCCTGCTTTTTGCCCGAAGGACGGACATCCGTCGAATCAGCTTTGACACTGAAGACAAGCTGGACGACGTCATTCCACTGGCTGATATTCGAAACGCAGTGGCCCTGGACTGGGACTCTAGTGAGCGTTACATATACTGGACTGACGTCACCACTGATTCCATCAACAGAGCGAAATGGGATGGAAGCAAACAGGAGGTTAGCGGGAATTCAGCCTGAGACACAAAGATCAGATTTTAAGATCAGATCAGCTCTGGTGGGCAATGGTGTGTGTGTGCTAAATATATATATAAATATATATATGAACACACACTACTGGACAAAAGTTAGAAATCATTAGCATTTTGTGATGTTTTGGAAATAGATCTCTAGAGCTTGCCAAGGCTGCATTTATTTGATCAAATACAGAGGAATATTATTACAGTTCTCTTTGAATATATTGTTAAATGTAGTTGATTCATTACTCCAGTCTTCAGTGTCACATGATCTTCAGAAATCATTGCTGCTCAAGAAACATTTATTGTCATCAATGTTGAGAACAGTTTTCACTGCTTAATAATTTTGTAGAAGCTGATTTTTTTTCTTTATTATTAGGATTATTCGATGAACAGAATGTTCAAAAAGAACAGCATTTATTTAAAACGTATTTTTGTGACATAATAAATGTTTTTTACTATCACTTTTGATCAGTTTCATGCATCATTTTATTTCTGAATACAATTATTATTATTTTTTTTTTAATCAAACCCCAAACATTTGAAAGGTAGCGTACCTCAGTTTCCATTTAAAAAGGGACAGTTTTTTTAACATTGATAATAATTAGTAATGTTTCTTGAGCAGCAAATATCATATTTTTCAGAATTTTTAATTTAGAGACTTGTGAGATTATTTTAGTCATCTTAATAAATAAATGCATAAAATATAGAATGTAGAATGGAACAATGGAATAATTAGGAAGCAAATGAAAAAAATCTAAGAAATTAATTGTAAGTAATAATGATATTGTATATTATAAGTGTCCTAATGATATATAGTATATCATAAATTAATTTGTTGTTCTTGCTTTTGATTAGGGCTTTTCACACCCCTGCTTTTGGATGTCTAATGTATGAATTATGCATGTTTTTGGTATATTAAAGGGAGAAATGTGTAAAACACTGACCCCTGGAGAACAAATCTTCTCTTATATAGTATGTGGTTATAATATTGTGTCATGTAATCTGACAGATGATATTCCTTTTGCTTGCAGGTTGTGGTGGACACCAGTTTGGAAAGCCCTGCAGGTTTGGCTATCGATTGGCTTACACATAAACTGTACTGGACTGACGCAGGTATTAATTCATCATTCAGATCCTAGCATCAGATCTCAGATCTTTTCATGCAATCATTTCTAAGGCCCTATGATTTCCGCGATGCAGAAAACATTGACGTAATCGAGTCATAAAAACAGAATTTATAGTTTAACGCGGAATGTCACGGAATTTGTCAAATTTTGAAGTAATCAAAAGTAGGTGATTCCACTTACATTAAATCACGATATGGACTAATATCTGTACATATTAAGCCGGAACAGTCTATTTAAATATGAATCCTGCATGTTCTGCGTGTCTGTGTTAATGAATGGTGTAGAAGCGCGACTTCGTTTATTACACACACGGAAGCGCGCGTGACGCTCGCGGTTATTTCAGTGTCTTCGTCTCACTAAATGAAGACGTCAACACATGAACAACATCTCCAGAACTGCACTGAGAGACACTTCATGAGCATCTGACTGTTTGATTTCAGTAAAACTAGCATCATATCACATCATAGATTGTAGTATCACATACACAGAAGAGTGAAGGTACGGCAACCCTTCAAAATAAAAGTCTGGTTTAATTTAAAGACAAGTATTTGCCATTTGTACTATTACTATTGTTCAGCACAATGTACATAGCCCACTACTACTACTACTACTACTACTACTAAAATGAAACAAACATAATTTTTTTTTGGGAATAATCACACAACAGTTCTTCCGTGTTTTATTTTTAAACGTAATCCCCTTTGTTTACCAAAAAATAAAGTTTGCTTAATTTTCAATGATTAAAAGATAAATCAAATGAATGTTTTATGTCTTCATTTGATAACCAGAAAAATGCAAATACACAACAGAATTTCAGAGGGGAAAAAACATTGCATAAGGCTATTTTAAGAATAAATTGAACAAATTATTTTGTTTTTATACATTTAAATTACACGTGCTAAAACACAGAATTAGGTAACAAAAAAAAATATGGTGAAGAAAAAATAAAACATTTCATAGGGCCCTAAACATGTAATTTTTGTTAAACTTTTAATACATTTTATGTGAAAAGTTTTATGATTTTAATTCATTGGTTAATTAATTAACATGCTTTTTGATTAATACAATTTAATTGAACCATTAAAAAGGAGTTGAGAAAAATTAAAACAGGAAAAAACAGTATTTGGGAAAAAATTAAACGGATTTCATAGGGCCCTACATTTCCATTGTTTGAGTCCATTTGAGACCAAACGTTGTTTATTTTTTTTTGGTTCTCAGTTGCCCTCTTCTCACTCGCTTTTCTTCTAATTTCATTACTGCAGTTTCATTGAATATAGATGCTACTAATGTAATATCTCTCTGGATTTGAGTCTTTGCAACTTTGCACATCTTCTTTAAGACCAAGAGCTCCTCTGAGTTACGTGCTAGAAGAGCAATGAAAGGCTCATGCTGCATTCTGGAGTTTCATGCCAATTAGATAATCATTTTTTTCCAGTGTTATTTAGAAAAGGTTGGTTTTTCATGACTCTTTTAGGAACGGATCGGATTGAAGTTTCAAACACGGATGGAAGCATGCGCACAGTTCTGATCTGGGAGAACCTGGACCGCCCCCGGGACATTGTCGTCGACCCGATCGGAGGGTAGGTCAAGCGTGGTTCGATATGCAGTGTGTGTCCTCCACAAATGCAGATGTTTATAAATGACTTGCATGTGTGTCCACATATATACACACACACCACTTTCTGTCTATACTAAGGCTTTTAGTCTGATCTGACCATCAAACCCATTTTTATTGATAGTTTAAATGACCATTAACGACAACAGAGCTGTTTTCTTATAGCAATATCTTGATTTGTGTAACTCAACAGCCTTTTGGCGTCCATCGTAACTTTATTGGGTCTTTTCCATAGTCATTGATAAATATAGGAATTTGGACTGTTTCTGACCTCAGTTTTATATTCTAGTGAATCAGCAAGTCATGGTTTTACCCCTTCAGTATTAACCAGGCATAAGAAATTAAAAACATTAGCATTTTTTGCTTTTGGCAAGTTCTTCCTAAGCGACTTGCATTGCATTCAAGGTTTGCATTTCATCAGTTCTTGCTTTCCCTAGGAATCGAACCCATGACCTACTGTTTGAGCTACAGGAATGCTCTGAAATATTTAACAGTATGAATTATACTAAGATTAGATTTTTGGTCTTAAGAATTTTAAAAGAAAAATTGTTTTGGATACATTTTATATAATTTTGGAAATTAAAGGTTCGATTTTTGTGAATATTTTGAATGAAATTAAAGTCATTTTAGTCTGCTTACCAAACGTGTTAATCTACGTGGAGGATGCTATAGTGACAATTTTACAGTATAATATGAATTAGTAGAGGTTTACAGGATTTTATAAAGACAAGCTATATAACCATATTTGTTTTGTCTCACCATAGATTCATGTACTGGACAGATTGGGGTGCAAATCCAAAGATTGAGCGCGCAGGAATGGATGCATCCAACCGTATGGTTATTGTCTCAACAAACCTGACCTGGCCTAATGGATTGGCAATCGACTACAGCACTGAGCGACTGTATTGGGCCGATGCTAGCATTAAGACCATTGAGTATGGCAACTTCGATGGATCAGGCAGACAGGTAGACATTTTTATTTAAATTGATTTGATGTTCATTGTTTCAGAGGTTAAACTTTCCTTTGTTTCTTATCCATTGAAGGTGTTGATTGGCAGTCAGTTGCCTCATCCGTTTGGGTTGACGCTCCATGAAGACAGAATTTATTGGACCGACTGGCAATCCAAGAGCATCCAAAGTGCAGACAAGCTCACTGGTTTGGACCGAAGGACTCTTGCAGAAAACCTTGAAAACCTCATGGACATTCACATGTTCCACCATCACAGAACTAAAGGTAAAATATCACCATAGACTGTCTCTATTATGTATGATCTTACTATCAAATACAATATACAATACAGTCAAAAGTTGACATATTGTATTTTTGTCAAGCCTCTCTTTACAGCGGTGCATCCTGGGTGCTTTATGAGTTCACTTCTTGGTTGTCATGCTCATGCCTTTACTATCTAGTCCAGTGCATAAAAAAGCTTTTAAATTATACACATTTTAAGCCTAAATGTAACATTATATTCTAACCAGATGCAACCCTTGGTGTAAAAGTGTGCTGAATTGTTAAATGTGCACTTGTAGTGTACTTCAAATTTTAAATGTAAATAAAAAAACTGTTCTTGCAGATAAAATAGTAATGAAATAAAAGGCCACTTAAGTGACTTTCATGACTGTTTAAAAAGTGCACTATGTAATGTCAAATTAAAAATATTACTTTAAAGTGCATCTTAAATCATTATTTGTCGTCTTTTAAATAAGTACACTTATTTTGATGTGTTGACTAACGTACTAAAGCACATGTAACTCACTTACAGGAACTATACTTTTAACTGCAGTTTCATCAGTTACATCTACAGTAAGGATATTTTAAATATACTGAATTGCAACTTCATTTCAAATTTGTAATATTTATAAATATATTTAACATATATATATATATATATATATATATATATATATATTTACTATATTTAAATGCATGACAAAAGTTTCAAAAGAAATTACATTAAAATGTTATGGTTTTAGCTTAGTAATTTTAGTTTACCATAAATGCTTCTAAGTATATTCAACAGTACTTTAACCATATTTCAAAGAAAATATAAGTAATTATGAAATTACATACAAATATGTACTTGAGTCCTACTTTAGCTGGACAAAAACACTCTAAAGTTCAGCTAACTGCATTTAATGTCAATGTAATCTATAATACATTCATTCTGTTGCAATTAACATGCAGTTAAGTGTCTGAAATTTAGTAAATTAGTTTTTTGGAATTCTTTTTTTTAAATTTTAGTTTTTTACAATTTTCATCAGACATTTAGTTACACTTTATTTTAATGTGTCCTTGTCACAGTGTAATTATACATTAAAGTACTGAGAAATATTAATTAACTACATGTACTTACTATATTAGGGTTAGGATTTGGGTTTGGCTTAGGGTTACTTGCATTAAATTATGCATAATTTATTGTTTTTATAATAGTACCTGTAACATGTGTAACAAGGACACTTTAAAATAGTGTTACCAAACTTAGTGTTTCTGTAGCTCAACTGGTAGAGCAATGCGTTAGCAAGGACGCCAGCGCAAGGTTGGGGGTTCGATTCCCCGGGAACACATGATATGTAAAAATTGATAACCTGAATGCACTGTAAGTCGCTTTGGATAAAAGCGTCTGCTAAATGCATAAATTTAATTTAATTTACCAAACACTTTAATACTCTAATCCTTTTTTCCACCATAAATAACCTTTTGTGAAGTTAAAAGATTTCATGTATGTTAGAGTTCTAAGTGTAAATAAGAATTTGTTTTATATATGTAGCGTCTCACATTAGGTTAATGCCTTAAATGTATCCAATAAATATGAATGAAATAATTTATCTAGTTATCGTTTAGCAGTCTTGTTCTCCTGCTGACAACTGAGATTCACACGCATGCCTAGCAGATATGTGTTAAAGAGGAATATGGGTCTCTGTTGTATCGGATGTCTTGGGTTTTCAGACAGCGGATTAAGGCCAGCGGTAACTGATCTTCAGTCTGGAGTCTCATTGGTGTATAATGATCCAGTGAGACACCCAGAGGCCTGTTATCTGTTACATCTGATTGAACGGCCATTTCTAGCCCCCTCTCTCTCACCTGTCTCCACTCTTTCTGCTTTTTGTCTATAGTCCAGACGCCCTGTTCGGTGAATAATGGTGGCTGCAGTCACCTCTGCCTCCTGGCTCCCGCTCCCAAAGGCTCGAGCTGTGGGTGTCCCACTGGTATCAACCTTCAGGCGGACGGCAAGACTTGCACTCACGGTAATGCCGATATGTCCATGCTACCCCTATCCTTCTCGAATATCTAAGAAACCAGCAATAACTTCTCATTCAGTAGCCATAACTCCCCAATTGACTTGAAATATAATGAAATGGCCACAGGTGTTCTCTGCTTTTGGGATTCCAGGTGACAGTTCAGTCCGTGGTTTTTGTTGCATGAGCAGATCTTTGAAATTTGAGGCTCACTTTGTGTCTCCTCGGGGGTTTAGGGGTCGACATAATGATGTGTCAGTGGAGATGATGTCATGGGGTATGTTTGAAGTCAAGAATCATCTCCTGAAAACCATTCAGTTTGCTTTCCAGTGGAATTCAGTAGGGGAGTTGTTTCTTCTGCTCACTTGGTTGTTCAGGGGTGGGGAAACTCTGTCCTTTAGGGGATATTTAGTCTTGGCTACTTAATGGTTTTGATGATTCAAATAGCTATCTGACTGACAGAGGCAATTTACACTAGCTCCGCCCACTAAAATTACAAAAGCGTAAGGTTAACTGGGACAGTGGCGTTGAGAGTAAACATGCTGGTGTTCAGTAACGGAATACACTGCAGCAATAAACATGTCATTGTTTAGGGCTGTGCAAAAAAATCGAAGTGCATATTGTCAGTAAAGGCACTCCTGTGATTAGAAGTATATCTCCAGCACGTGCGTTCAGATCAGGATTGCCAGGTTTTCAGTTACTTCTCAAAACTAGCCCAATCGCGTTTCGTTCCGGACAATAAAATACAAATTTTTTGGTTGGGTTCCCTTGGTTAAATTAGCATTTTAGGGGCTAAACATCACGTTATTGGGATTGGGGTCGCTTCGACCTGCAGACTTGGTAAAACTGGTTAGCCTTTACTACACAGAGCCGTAGTTCACAGAAAATCCACAGAAAATCTATTTCAAAATTGCAGGCGATTCTTTGTCGATTTTGAAAGCGATTTTGTGTAGCTTGTTGGTGGACTATGGCTCTGTGTAGTAAATGCCGCTCCACCTGAACCAGTGTTGCCAAGTCTGCAGTTGTTTTTCATGTGCGCGGGTTGAAGCGACCCCAAAACCAATAACTTGATGTTTGCCCCCTAAAATTGCGAATTGTCCCAGAGAGTGACGATTTTGTTCTCTTAAACACATGGGATGGAAACGGTGCTTTATTTGCAAATGTTTTATGCAATATTACAATTTTTAGCAGAAGTTTAATTTGCAACTTTGGATGAAAAAGATGAAGGTTGTTGATTTTTGAGTGAAATGTTCCTTTAGAAGTTCTTTATTATTCTCTCTCATCTCACAGCAATGAACAGCTTCCTGGTCTTTGCCCGGCGGACGGACGTCAGAATGATATCTTTGGACATCCCGTATTTTGCTGATGTGGTTCTACCAGTCACTGTGTCTATGAAGAACACCATTGCCATTGGAGTGGATGCAGTAGAAGGTGAGGAAATTCTCAAAGTTTAGACACTTTCACTCATGTTAATTTATGGGAACATCATTATGAATGTTTTCCTGCTCTTACAGGTAAAGTGTACTGGTCAGACAGTACATTAAAGAAAATCAGCAGAGCCAATATCAATGGTTCAGAATATGAGGACATTATTTCAACTGGTAAGGAGTCTACAGTTTCCCTCAAAACTGCTTACAGTAATTGAACGCCTTTTCTCAAGTCACTTAAGTTTTTCAGTCTTTTAAAGTGTTTCCTCCACTCTTTCAGGTCTGATGACCACAGATGGTCTAGCAGTGGATTCAGTGGGCAGAAAAATCTACTGGACGGACACAGGGACGAACCGCATCGAGGTGGCTAATCTCAACGGCTCCATGAGAAAAGTGCTTGTGTGGCAGAACCTGGACAGCCCTCGTGCCATTGCCCTGTTTCATGAGATGGGGTAAATCACACGACTCTGTCATTTCATATCGATTCACTTTGTTTTTTGAGGCTTTCTTTTAGGATTTAGTTTTTGTTTCATAAGATTTGACAAACCTTACCATATTTTGCTTCTAATTTCATATATAGTACATGTCATTCACTGTATACACTTATGAAAAAGTACACTTAAGTATGAACTTAATATCATGTTTTAAGACACTTAATGACATGCGAATCGTAATTTAAATTAAAATGTATTATAGTTTAAATTTATGTTAAATGCAATTAGCTGAATTTCAGAGTAAATTAAGTAGGACTTAAGTACATTTTTTATAATCACTTCTATTATTTGAAAAATATACCAAATGTACTGAAAAGCATTTATGGTAAACTAAAATATACTTTAATGTCATTTCTACTGAAAGTTAAATGTAATGTATTTAGATATATTTGTAATAACTACAGATTTTTTGTGTGTTTTTAGTTATACTACAGTTAATATTATCATCAAGTACTTCACATGTGTTTTAGTATGTTAGTCAACACATCAAAATATGTGTACTTCTTTAAAGCATGACCACATTATTTAAACATTATGATTTCAAATGTAATAGTAAAACATTAAATTTATTTAATCGTGAAGTGCCCTTTTTAAAAGTGTACTTAAGTGTGTTAAGAAACATAGTCATGGAAGTGTTTCTGTAAAACACATAAATGGCCTTTTATTGTGTTAGTGTTATCGGCATGTAGTTTTCGAGGAATTTTTGAGTACACTACAGTTCCAAGAAACACAATTGTAGCTAAGGCTTTAAGATGTTTCTTGCAGCGGAGAACAGGGAGAGATTGATGATTAATGCTATCAAAATCTTCTGTAGGTACATGTACTGGACAGACTGGGGTGAGCATGCCAAGCTGGAGCGCTCTAATATGGATGGTTCAGATCGTGTGGTTCTGATAAATAACAATCTGGGCTGGCCTAATGGACTGGCCGTAGACAAAGCTGGATCACAGCTGCTATGGGCCGATGCTCATACTGAGGTTAGTGTGACCTGAGTATTTTTTAAGGCTGGAATGCACTACACAACTTTTGGGCAAAACGACGCTGGTTGCTGAGAATCAGAGCCAGTCTGCAGATGCTGGTCAATCAGAGTTGACAGATTTCTCAGAATATTGCAGTGTATTTGAGTCCATTTTAGAACACGTTGTTTTCATTTGTCATGCATCTCCTGGCAACAATTTTGTTGTGTTCAGGATGATTTGAATATCTAGTGTGTGTGGTCCTCAGTCAATTAGGATATGAAGACCAGTTTTTCCACTGTAACCATTTATAAAGTTCTGCAAGTTTAGATTTTAACCATTTAAAGCCTGCCATATGAATAATACTAATAAGCAGATGGTGATATATATATGGGTTAAGAAAGTTATGAAATTCTGCTTGTAAATCAGTGAGATCTTAATAACAGCACATCAGGCATCTGACATAAAATGGATGATGGATGGACAGATAGATTTTTATTGCCTTTGTTTAAAAACAATGAAAATGACTGTTAGCTGGACACATACGGATTGTTAGAATTAAAATAGAAATCAACAACAAAGAGACGTATGATCGTCACTCTAGATCTCCCAACAATGTGTCTCAGTAAGATGATATTTAAATGCAAATGCAGTATAAATAAATGCAACACAATGCACAATAGAATATCAGGTAAATATAATATATATACCTTTACATTTTCTTACGAGCTGAAGGGAGATGCTTGTACATTTATACTTAAAGCATTTCTCTTGTTAAACACAAACACTATCAATAAGATGACAGAAGGCATGTAGTAATTTGTCAGCAAAGTTTTGATTATTTTGTTAATTCAGAGCCCTTACAAAAGTATCCAATATGATTAAAATAGCTGTATAGGGTTAAAAGTCATGTAGTGTAATCCAACCATTACAGTGACACCCAGTATAAGCTTCCCACAGAATAATTATAATACTTATATAAATGCTTGCTGGTTGAATTAAAACAATCTGGTTTTCCATTAGCGCATAGAAGCATCTGATCTGAATGGTTCAAACCGGAGGACCCTGGTGTCCCCCGTCCAGCACCCGTACGGTCTCACTCTGCTGGGGCCGCACATGTACTGGACAGACTGGCAGAGCCGCAGTATTCATAGAGCGGACAAGGACACTGGAGCAAACACCATCACCGTCCGCTCCAACTTACCCGGCCTCATGGACATCCAGGCTGTTGACCGGGCAAGAGCTTTGGGTAGGCTATAAAGGACACGTTTTTATTATTATTTAGTGCTGTCAAACCATTAATCGCGATTAATCGCATCCAAAATAAAAGTCTTTGTTTACATAATATATGTGTGTGTACTGTACATTTATTATGTATATATATAAATACACACACATACAGTATATATTTTGAAAATATTTACATGTATTTAGATGTACATATTTATATTCCTATAATTTATATTAGAAATATATTTTATATAAATTATATTAAAATATATATATTTTTCTAAAATGTATACATGCATGTATTTATTTATACATGATCAATATAAACAGTACACACACATACATTTTATGTAATTAAATCTTTTATTTTGGATGCGATTAATCGTGATTAATCGTTTGACAGCACTATACGTATAATTATCATTTATTTCATATTTTCATTCTCTAAGCATTTCACATTGTTTATTGCTGCATAATGCATTAAATAGCCTTTATATTTCAGATGAACAATAGATTGAGTTTCAGGAAAACAGTATTTTCTGAACCAAATTTGTGTTTTGTGTTGTTATTGTTCAGTAAAGCGTACTCGTTACTCGTTGACTGAAATTAAGCTGAAATCACATAAAAATATTAACTTAAAACTTTAGAAATGTTGCTCTGGCAACTAAAAATAAAATAATTTTAAGCTGAAGTACTAAAATTAACTGAAACTGAAATTGTAATTTAATATAAATGAAAGATTAAATAGAATTAATAAAATGACAAGCACAGCAAAAATTACTAAAACTTATAAAATGAATAAAAGCTAGTGCAAAATGTTTATAAATTATGGAAGTTTGTTTCTGCCATAGCATTAAAACATAAAAAAATGTAATTGTGACTTTTTATCTCTTAGTTCTGACATTTCTTGTTGCAATTGCAATCCATCTGTGGTCCGATTTTTCTTTTCACATCTCAATTCTGACAGTTTTTCTCAGTTTATATCTCACAACTGAGTGTATATCTTGCAGTTCTTTTTACTTTTTAATCTTGTGATGCAAACAAGTTTCCATAATAGAAATGTAATTGTATATGAATAGTACTAAAACATTCTGGTCTTCTAAATGTCAAGTAACCATTAAACACTTAGACTTCATTAACCTTTGCATCATCTATGGTTTTTTTCTTTTTTTTTTTTCAGTAGACAATTACGTGCTTAAAGTACTTAAATAGTAGGTAATTGGTGAATAATCTTGTGCATTCAAAGGCTTCACAGAGATAGTCACGTAATTATACAAAAATGATGTAACTTTCTGGCTTAATCGTCTTTCCTCTCCCTGCAGGCTTCAATAAATGTGGCAGGAGAAACGGTGGCTGCTCTCACCTGTGTCTGCCTCGACATAATGTGACGTCTTGTGCGTGTCCCACTGGTATTCTGCTGAGAAGTGATGGGAGATCATGTGACAATTTGCCTGAAACATTCCTGCTCTTTTCAAATCGTGTCAGTGTTCGAAGAATCTCTCTAGACACTAATGACCACACAGACGTGTACGTGCCCGTGCCCGAGCTGCATAATGTGATTTCCTTGGACTATGACAGCGTGGAGAGGAAACTCTACTACACGGATGTGTCTCTGGATGTTATAAGGTATGCCGTCTCATAAAATACAAATATTACAATTAATAATTTGTTTTGAAAAAGTGTGCATACATTGACAAGAATGTTTCTTCTCTTAAAAGAAATGTCTAAAAACAACTGTACTTGCGCATAATATATTAATTAAACGCAACTTAGGGGAACTTAAAGTAGTTTTTTCATGACTGTTTGTGTTAACACACTTAAGTGCAATTTTAAATATATTTTAAATTATTAATCTTAAAAAAAACGTTTGTTGTGCGTTGATTTTATATTGCATTAGTAGCATGCTGTTATTTATCCTTGGAACTTCAGCAAAGATTTAGAAGGTTTTTTTTTTTGGTGTGATTGAATATTTCAGTACAAATAAAATATTGTATTTTTATTTATTTTTTTACAAAATATTGCATTCTATTCAGACGGGTGGATTTAGATGGCAGCAATATGGAAACTGTGATCAGTCAGGGTCTGAAGACGACTGATGGACTTGCTGTTGACTGGGTGGCACGTAACATGTACTGGACAGACACTGGTCGTAACACTATTGAAGTGGCTCACTTAGATGGTACGTCTCGGAAAGTTCTGGTCAATAACAGTCTGGACGAACCTAGAGCCATCGCAGTGTTTCCTAGCAAGGGGTGAGAACAGCAAACTTATTATCAGTTCATTCCAGTTGTGTTGTTTTGTGGATTTCTTTGAGAAGAGAAAATTATAATGGATGAAATTCATTCTAAATGGACAGTTTTAGCCAATGTTTGTATTTTTATAATCTGATTTGTATACTTCTGTAATGTATATTTATTAGGGCTGGTAATCTAATGTGTTAATTAGATTAATTAATTATGGAAAATAAATAATGTTAAAATTATTAATGCATTTAACACACTTGCCCCACCCCAGACCTATGTGGATCATCTGTCATTTCATACAGTCGACTGATGACTAAAATAAAGCAGAGCAACAACTTACTGCGTGACGGAGCCTAGAGAATATCCCTAAAATTCAAGATATTTGAAATGTTTGAAATTTTGTCTTCTATTTACATCACATAGTTAAGAAAGTTAATATTGTGTAATTTTAGACACAATGTTGTCTGTTTTGCTAATTTTTGCCAACCAAAATATAAAGACAAATCAGAACTGTTCATCTTCGAGCAACCCACAGCGGCATTTCATTTCTTAATCCATGTTTTGAACGAATTGGGTGAACCATTTGGCGTGTTGAACCATTGGCCATAGTCGCGTTGGCTTTGAAGTGGCGTTGCACAGACCGATCTGTGTTTGAGATCAAAGTACCGCGAGAGCGATTCAAAAGCACAAGGAGTCGTCGGATCTCTAAGCTCTTGCGGTACTTTGATGTCAAACAACGGTCGGTCTGGTGGTGATGATCAACTTCAAATCGAACAAGCCTAATGATTCAATGAACCATTCATAAAGAACCAGTTACTTCACTCCTGAATGAATCAGCCATTTGAACCAATCAAACGAATGAATAAATGACTCCATGACTTAATCATTACGACATTTACCACCACCTACTGGCATTTTTAGTTTATTATTAAGAGGATCATTTCATTAAAGAAACAATTTAGTATTTTCATAGTAATAATAATAAAATTAAGAAAATAAATTATTAAAGTTATAGTTCACCCAACCAAAAATAACGATTGTCATCATTTTACTCACATGGTCCAAAAGAGTGTATGCAATAAATTATATCAAACAAAATATTTCTTGCTGAACCTACTTTTTGTAATCTATGTTTGATGCTTTGCACAACAATGACTTTAAATGATCTTTTCAGAGTAATTTCTCCAAATTTGATGTGCGATTAATTAATCACCACATCATGTAATTAATTAGGTTAAAAATTTTAATCGCTTACCAGCCCTAATATTTATTGAATATTTATTATTATTTTATATAGACAGGTGGTGCTGGGGAGGAGGAGGGCTATAATATATAACATTGTAACTATTATTTCTTTATGCATAAAGAAACGGTCATTGATGTTTGCAGTGCAATATTTGACTGGACAGATAAAAATAATGTTTAATTTACATTAGTTTGTGTGTCTATGGGTAGTTGAATCTAGAATTTTTTTCAGAATAAAATTTAGAATAAAAGTCGGAATAAAGTATCGTGGTAAGATTGCATTTATTTAAATGAATTAGAGAGAGACCGAGAGAAGGGAACTTGTTTTTTCTTTTCTTTATTGTTAATATTGAATGCATTTCAATATTTAATTTTTTGGCAAGGTTCTTGTTCTGGACGGATTGGGGTCATATTGCAAAGATTGAGCGCGCATACCTAGATGGCACAGAGAGGAAAGTTCTCATCAACACAGATCTGGGATGGCCAAACGGCTTGACACTGGACTATGACACTCGAAGGTAAAACAGGAAAATTCATGACAAAAAGAGTCGAGAGTTTTGATAATGACTTTGTTGGAAGCTGGTATACATGTGCAAAATGGACCTTCAACCCATATCAACACAATTCTGATGCACCTCATGGCCACAAACACACTGCAGACTGATGGCCGTCACTGTCGAGTGCATAATTTGCACTCTGTACACACACAGTTTGGTCATTTATGGAAGTGACCACTGTATTATATGACCAGATTAAATCCACATATGTTCAAGCTGTTATGTTATGTTATAACAGGTAGCTTACATGTCATATTCAAGTCACTGTTGTACAATGTCAGTCCTCTTTCTTGTTTTCATGCTAGCCTCAAATAAATGTAGTGTAGTAACAGTAGTGACAGTAACTAACATAAAAAATAAAAATAAAAAAAACTGGAAGATCCATAAAATGGGAAAGTCTTTTTGCAGTTGACAACATAAGTTCAGCTGTCCAAATGACCGAACAAAGCAAGCCCAAATGAAGAGACTTGAAGTGCCAAAATAAGCTGAAATATGTGACCATATTTATAAAATAAGACCAAAAGAACACAACCCAACATTTGCCATATTTTGAGCACTGAAACACCCTTTCATTAAAATAAGCAGGCATGGCAACAAGAGTGAGTTGTTTGAAAGCAACAGCTTTACAAGCATCATCAAAACCGTGCCTCTGTCATTGGCAGTTAACTCAGAAATGCACCTTTGGTTACTAATATTACTTTGGTCAAACAGGTTGGCATTCATGCTTCTTGTTGACTGTTATGGTTATTCATGTTAGTGGTGATGTTTTCAGAGGTGATGTACACTAAATTATTTATTTATTTTTATTTTTTTTTTGGATTCACTACCACGTGTAAAATAGGTTGCAGTGTGTATGTGGCCTAAGATTTAGCATACACAGTATTGCAGATTTTTTTTAATTGTCTTTTTCATTTCTTTCTTCAGTTGTACACTTAGCTATACTTTGTTTTCAATGCCACTTTACCACTAACAACAACTGGCTTTGACTGTTGAAGTACTTTCCACGAAAAAGGCACAGTTAGTGTCCCATTTTGAGGTGAAATTTGGGTAAAGAACATATGGGTCCCACAGTAGATAGGCAAACGGACAGACAGACAGGTGGTGCTGGGGAGGAGGAGGGCTGCGTAGATGGGAAAGAGATTCATTACATTTAAATATATTATTTATTTACCAAGGATGGATGGATGGATGGATAGATAGATAGGTGGTGCTGGGGAGGTGGAGGCATGCATAAATGGGGAAAGATTTATTATTTTAAATTTTTTTTTTTAATATAACTTTTGTTTAGGGAATTTACAGTAAAATTAAACCGATACTACATCACAAATCAGAGTTTTAACCTGTTAACTGCCATGCTTTCCACTCTTTATTTTTTGGCTATTTTCCTTATTACATATTTTAGTAAGAATCATTAATTAGATATAATTTGATAGCTTCAACACTCAAAGTATACTGTGAAAACTGTTTTGAAATCAGACATTTTGTTACCATGTAAATGGTACTTCAAAACATTTATTGGGAACCTCCCCCTAGTGGGCAGTGTCATGTGTCAGATTACAAAATTTACTACACTATTTTATAATCTAACATTTTTCTAATCTTGACAAAACACAATTCATATTTGTTGATATAAGTTATATTGTCCCTCAATTAAATCTCACAGGTACCTACATTTTTGTAATATCAACTTCAAATTTGAAACATAACTTATTTATACATGGATTTGATCTTATAGCAATTTTAGATTCCAAAATATTTAATAAAATATTTTTCATTCTTTTCCGTAAACCAACTTTTAAAACACTTTTTTAATGTTTTCACTACAGAAATAGTTTGCTGATTGTCTTCTTTAAAATGTTGACTGTTAAGAGGTTAAACAGCATTTAGACATGCCCCTAATATTATTGACAAATAAAATGTCTTAATATTTGGTTTGACCTCCTGAGGCTGAATTTAAAAAGTTTAAATGATTTTTCACTTTGTTAATTTGTTCTAAAAAATTGCTTACTTTAAGCATTTCAGATTCTACTTTGTACCATAATCATGGCAAGTACCTACAACTGAAGTTTCACGTGATTTCATGTATAGGATCTTTTGGGTGGATGCACACTTGGACCGCATAGAAAGTTCTGACTTGAATGGCAAACTGCGTCAAATTCTCATCAGCCCTGTATCACACCCGTTTGCCCTCACGCAGGTACCTTTCCATATCTGATCCTCACCCTCACTTAATCTGTCACTCACCTGCACCTTCATCACCCTCTGCTCCACTCACCCGTCCTCCTTCACTTATGTCTCTGCATTTATAACCTTAGCATGTTGTTCTCTTCTTTTGCATCTTTCCATTTTCTGACCCTCCTTTTTCTTCCCATCTTTCCTTCCCTTCCCTTTTTTTTTACCCCCTTTCTTTGTCCCCAGTTGAAACCGGTATACTCTCCTTTAACTCCTTTTTCCCGAATCTCACAGCAAGACCGTTGGATTTACTGGACGGACTGGCAGACCAAGTCTATTCAACGAGTAGATAAGCATACAGGTCGTAGTAAGGAAACTGTGCTGGCTAATTTAGAGGGACTCATGGACATCATAGTGGTGTCGCCACAAAGACAGACTGGTAAGATTGAATTGTTGGGGCTTAAGTGAAGAGCACAAGTCTACTTTAATTTTTACTCTAATGCACAACACACACTTGAAGAGATTTTGTGATATACCATTAGATTTGTAATTATTATAAAAAGCAAGACACTATAAATGGTACAATTTAAACTACCGTATTTTCCAGACTATAAGTTGCACTTTTTTTTCATAGTTTGGCTGGTCCTGCGACTTATAGTCAGCTGCGACTTACTTATCAAAATTAATTTGACATGAACCAAGAGAAATTAACTAACAGATAACATTACCGTCTACAGCCATGAGAGCATATAGCGCCCTCTCGCGGCTGTAGACAGTAATGTTTTCTCTTGGTTCTTGGGTCTAAATGAATGCGACTTAAAGTCCAGTGCCACTTTATATATGTTTTTTCCTCGTCATGATGTATTTTTGGACTGATGCGACTTATACTCAGGTGCGACTTATAGTCAGAAAAAAACGGTAATAGATATTACTATACTTCTCTAGTTGACTAATCACAGTGAATTAAATCCTGTTTTTTGTATCAGATGTTTTCTGAAATGCTTAAATATGCAATTGGTCCATTCGATGATTTAAAATGCATTGATTTGCATATTTTTAAGAATGTTGCATATAAACAAATGTAGTTTTATCATGTGTAATATGTTTAAGCATTTTGTATTTGCAAGATTATTAATACATGAACATTGAGCACATGTGTGATGAAGAAATGTTGTATCCGTAACATGTACTTCCTGTCTTTCTAGGAACGAATCATTGCGGTGTGAATAACGGGGGCTGCACACACTTGTGTCTTGCGCGGAGTAATAGTTTTGTCTGCGCTTGTCCAGATGAGCCTGACGGCAGACCCTGCTCTACAAGTGAGTTCATTACACACGATTATTGATTTCAAGAAATCACTGTTAAACTCAGAGATGTTACACGAATGAATATATTCATGATACAACTGTTTACATCTGCCAGATTATCATCAGTGTTATTTTAGTATCATTTATGCATGGTTATTTTATTTTAATATTTTCATTTTTCACTTCCATTATTACGTCGTATTAGTCTTTATTTTATACAATTTATTTGCTTTCCTAGTTTTGGTTTAGTAATTTTAGGACTTCAATTTAAAATTAGTTTATTTCATTTAGTTGTCAAGTCAGCATTTCTGAAGTTATCTTTTGTAAGTTAACATTTTTTCATATAACATTTTATATTTTATTTTATGACTGATTATCATAATCCAATTAAGCCAATATGTTGTTTTCTAGAATATGAATATTTTGAGAGAAGCCTTAATTGCGCATGTAAATGTCCCGGATCGAGAGCACACTGAGAAGCTGATTATTAAATTTGTTAACAGACTGAACAGGAACAATTTCTTATCTTAACATCAGCTAACACACCCAATCGACAATCCTTCGGGGGGTGCTTTAGCTCTTTTATTTAATACTCTATAAATATTTGTGGGATTATTAGCAGAAATCATACCATTTGTCATACTCGTGGGGACAGTTTGCTTGGAAATAATATTTTATATCTTCCATTGCATTCGTTATTTGTAGTGCGTCAGCCGCCCAATAGCAATAAGATTCGTGTTTCTGATAGACCTACTTTTAATGTCTCAGATTTCAAAATCAGTTTTATGGCGAAACACAAATTATTTGTCTTACAATAATGTGTTTTTCAAGCTCTTTAATGATCAGATCTCTGTATTTATGTGAAACAATTCATTCATTTCATACTTTCTTAGTGAAAATGTCAAATATGTGAAAATGTATTCTCGTAATATTTAAACTTTATTTTCGTAGTATTATGATGACTTTATTCTCTAAACATTTATACCTCTCTAAATATTTTGACTTTATTCTCGTAGTATTATGACTTTATTCTCAAAATATTTTGACTTTATTCTTGTAGTATTACGACTTTATTATCAAAATATTTTGACTTTATTTTCATAGTATTATGACTTTTTTCTCGAAACATTTAGACTTCTTGAAATATTTTGACTTTATTCTTGTAGTATTACGACTTTATTCTCAAAGTATTTTGACTTCTCAAAATATTTTGACTTTATTCTCGTAGTATTACGACTTTATTCTCAAAATATTTTGACTTTTTTTTTCGTAGTATTATGACTTTATTCTCGAAAAATTTAGACTTTATTCTCAAACTATTACAATTTATCTCAATCTTCTTTTTTTTGTGCCACTAAAACGCCGTCGTACAGTTGCAAGGCAACATATCTAAAGTGTTTTTTTTGTTTGTTTCTTTTAAGTATAGTTTTATCATGTATATTCATAAAACACAATGCCGATGTATATTTTCCTTTTAATATTATCAATGAAGCATAAATGGGGTCAGTTATTAGTATTCCCTTTCTGTTTTTGGACTAGTCTCTGGTTACATTCCCACTGCACCCGAGAAGGACTCCAAAGGTACTCAAGCCCCCAAAAAACACCCCACACAGAAACCTCGTCAGGGCCTGTCAGGGGGCAAGTAAGTCAACCGCAGCTATGCAGCCTAAAATAAGGTTTTCTTTAAGAATCAAGTGAACTATTGTCTGGAAAATCCTATCATTTTCTCCTCACAGCTGTACAGACGCAAGCCTCAATCTGGAGGACTGCATCCAGAACAGTGTGGTGTCTGCACCTCGGGGTAAATTATTACAACTCGGATTTTAAATTGTTGTGTACGAGTAAATCAAGCATGGATTAACCATTTACACTTCTCTTTATTAAGACGAGAGCCCTCATATCAGCTACGTGATTGGTGGAGCTCTGTCAATACTGGCCATCCTGATACTCATCGCTGCGTTCCTTATTTACAGGTAAGCTTTTGTGAAGCATGAATTTATTAAATTTCTCAGCTGCTCAAAATAAGATGAATACTAGATGTTGTCATTATTTTTTGCATTCCAGGCATAAAAAATTCAAGTTTGCAGAACCAGGAGTGAGCAACTTGACTTACAGCAACCCTTCATACAGGACATCAACACAGGAGGTTAAAATAGAGACTGCACAGAAACCGGCAATAAACAACCAGCTGCGGTATAAAAAAGAGGTATTGTTTATCGTTCTTGTCTTTGAAGATTTCTCAAAAGAATCATTTATATGAACATAATGTGCTGTTGATGACATAATTGTTCTTAACCAGTTAAACTGGTTTTCTCTTTTTCGTGAGCGGTACTTTACAGAGGCTCAGTCCACACTCATCTTTTATTTCCCCCCATGACAGCTCAATCATCCTTACAACTCCCTTTCTCCTTTCATCTTTTGACATCCCCCTTTTATTTTCATCAGAATGGCAAACAAGGTAGTTCAACAAATTGGGAAAATATTGTTTCCCATATTTGAAGTCAGCCGTGTGATTGTGACCAGCCGCTTGATCTCAAATCCAGCATCCCATCATTGTCTTTTTGCATGTGATCAGATTTGTGCATGAGAGTGCAAAAAGAGAGCATTTATAGTTGTTACAATTTAAGAGATTATTGGCAGTTTTCTTAGTGTATTGTGCCTGAGGCAGCATGAATTGTGAAATGCAGTGGTTGCAGTGTTCTTACGCCATGAAAAGAAATGCTGTGGTGTTTAAAAAGCTACATTAAGCCCATTTGTTAAATTGCAACATCAGACAAATGTGAAATTACAAATATATTTAAATACATGACACACAGGTTTCTTTAGAGTGTTTTTATGATAAATGCTTGTATGTATATCCAGCAATAGACTTTAATATATTTTAAAGACAATAGAAGTAATCCGAGATGTAGATGAGTTTTGTTTCTTCATCAGATTTGGAGAAATGTAGCATTGCATCACTTTCTCATCAATGGATGCTCTGCAGTGAATGGGTGCCGTCAAAATGAGAGCCCAAACAGCTGATAAAAACATCACAATAATCCACAAGTAATCCAATCCACTCCAGTCCATCAGTTAATGTCTCGAGAAGTGAAAAACTGTATTTTTGTAAGAAACAAATCCATCATTAAGACTTTAAACCATTGCTTTTTGCAAAAAAAAAAACATTTTTAAAACCATTTTCCATAATATTGCTTTCTTCAGTGAAAGTGGTCTCATCTGAATCGGGAGAGATCAAGCACCTTTTACAAGCCAGAACAGTTCAAAACATTTCAAAAACAAATACCTGGGTTGATTTTGGAGAATGGAGTTTTTCTCTGGAGGAAGCGTTATTATGGATTATGGACTCGTATTTTGGCCTGAAACAATGGTTTAAAGTCTTGATGATTGATTTATTTCTTACAAACATACAGTTTTTCACTTCTCAAGACATTTACTGGTGGACTGGAGTGGTGTGGATTACTTGTGGATTATTGTGATGTTTTTATCAGCTGTTTGGTCTCTCATTCTGACGGCACCCATTCACTGCAGAACATCCATTGATGAGCAAGTGAATCAATGCTACATTTCTCCAAATCTGATGAAGAAACAAACTCATCTGCATATAAGATGGCTTCAGGATCAGTACATTTTCAGCAAATTTTCATTTTAGGGGTAACAATTACATAAGGTTGTTTAAAAAGCACTCTAAAGTTAAAATAATTGCATTTGATTATAAATTAAAACTTTAAAAACAAATGTAACATTCAATTGCAATTACATGCTATTAAGTGTCTAATAAAACATTACATGCATTTTGCACTTATAAATGTTCTTTAAAAGTATATAATTGTTTTAAGAGGTACTCTAGAAGTGTGCTAAAGTAAACCACAGTAAATATTTAATCTCACCTCACATGCTGTCTGTAGGTCCAGGGCGTTTGTGATGCAGGCTACACTAAAGAGAAGATCCGCATCGTGGAAGGCGTGTGTCTGCTCTCTGGAGAGGATCTTTACTGGGAAGACTTGAGACAGCTGAAGGTGTGTCGAGGAGCCGGGCTTCACGCCTGCATGCGTACAGACACGGTCTCTCTACAGGCCAGCTCCGCCTCTCTGAACGACGGAGAGACCGAGCAGCTGCTGCAGGGCGACCAATCAGAGTGCTCGAGTCTAAGCACCGCCCACGCCGTGACGGCTCCGCATCACAGCACACATCCCGACACCGGCTGGGTCCCCAACCGTAAAACCTCGACTGAGAGCGAAGTGTGAACTCCACTAACAAACACGGCAGGCATATATGAGAGAACAGAGACTTCTGAGCAGAAAAAGGCTTGAATACACACTGTTTTTAGAAGTTAAAACAGTAGGTTCAGTCACACGGACCATATACACTTAAGCAACTGAAACAGAGGGAAGCTAATGCATACATACACCAACAGCCAAATTAACTGTAAAAAGTTTTGAGACAGACCTCATACTTGAAAGTTTCCTTTGCATTGCTCTAAATGTCAATAATACATGTATAAAAATGGTACGGTGACGTGCACACAAACCCTCCATCATCTCGCTCCGTTCATCTGGATCTCCTGTCGGACTACGCTACACACTTTTTGTAAACTCTGGAGATGCACGAAGCTCGCTGGAGTCTGAGACCTTGTGAGAAGGAAAAAGAAAGAGTCTGACAGATCATTCGAGCCTTTTTTGTACACGAGAGAAACTCTCTGAAGTAAACTGCTCTTTGTTTCTAATGCGAGCTCATGTTTTCAGTCCACGGACTGTCGGTTCAGTCGGTTTCTCGCGAGGTGTGTCCGCGTCCAGTCCTCATCTTGCCACGATGAAATGTATTTATGAACTTTCTGTACTTTGGATTGGGTTTTTAATGTTTTCGTATTTTGAAGTAGTTTTAAACGCATCGTAACTGTTGAAAGACTCGCTCACACAGGTTTGTGATGGTGCCAAAGGACAGAAGAATCTGTTTTTCAGTTTCACTAATTATTTCTAATAAATTACAGTCCATTTGAAAGAGTATTACAGTTATTTTGTCAAAGATGAAGCCAGTTTTTAAATATGTTTGGATTAAGAATTTTTGAATGTTTCTGAAGACTTTTCTGCTTACCAAAGCTGCATTTATTTGATCAAAACAATACAGTAAAAATAGAAATATTGTAAAATATATTCCAATTTTAAAGAACTACTTTCTCTTGTAATATATTGTAAAATGTAATTTATTTCTGTGATGTTCAGCTGTATTTTCAGCATCATTCCTCCAGTCTTCAGTGTCACATGATCTTCAGAAATCATTCTAATATGATGATTTACTGCACAAAAACATTTCTGATTATTATCAATAATGAATACAATTTTCTGATTAATATTTTCTGCCATTAAGATGTTTTAGGTAAAAGAAAAAAAGCACAACTTTTATTTTGCATTGTTGATCGAAAGTGACAGTAAAGACATGTTACAAAAGGTTTCTTTTCAAATAAATGCTTTTCTTTTGAACTTTTTATTCATCAACTAATCCTGAAAAACATTGTTTTACAAAAAAAGTCAATATTTTCAATATTATTAATAATAAGAATCACTATTAATATTTGTGCACCAGTAGTAAATAGTATTAGTAGTAAATGCAGACTTGGTGAGCATAAGAGACTTATTTCAAAAACTTTAAATAATCTTTTTATTATTCCAAACTTATTCATACATATGTATATAAATATGGTACGTGCTTCTGGCTTTTCTTTTTTGATGTTAAAATATGTTCAGAGTTAATATAGCAACCAAAACAAACAACAGTTGAGCAGAATCTGTAAAGCACCTTACTGTTGCACATGATTTAGCCGTGTATGAAATGATAAGGCCATGCTAATTGTGTAGGTGAATATGACGGACAGGTGAACGTCCAGGTCATGCTGACCCCAAAATGAAAAGAAATAAGACAAGTTTTTTTTTTTTTTTCTAATTACCGTAATGCAAATAATAATAGATTCTCATTATTGTAATATTTATGACCCTGAAGCACAAAACCAGTCTTGAGTGTCAATGAAGATAAATTGAGATTTATATTATTATATATCTTCTCAAAGCTGAATACATCATCTTTTCATTGATGTATGGTTTATAAGAATCGAGACAATGTTTGGCTGTGATGCAACTATTTTAAAATCTGGAATCTGAGGGTGCATAAAAATAAAAATATTGAGAAAATCATCTTTAAAGTTGTCCAGATGAATTCTTAGCAATGCATATTACTAATCAAAAATTAAGTTTTGATATATTTACAATAAGAAATTAACTGAAATATCTTCATGGAACATGATCTTTACTTAATATCCTAATGATTTTTGGCATAAAAGAAAAAAACTATAATTTTGACCCATACAATGTATTTTTGGCTATTGCTACAAATATACCCCAGAGACTCAATACTGCTGCTTCGGTGCTCCAGGGTCAAATATTTTAATTGTAAAGCATTTAAATATGCTGATTTAAATAATTTTACTTACTGTAATACAGTAAAAAAAATACTGTATTCATTAGAATTGAATATGAGATTTATTATTTAGGATAATGAGGCTGAGAACAATGTGGAAAAAGTGTTTTATGTTCATCAAAATAATCTCGCTTTGCAAAAGTGCTGAATATTAGACCTTTAATTCAGAACAGTTTATTTTTATTTTGGCTCGAGTTTGGCTCGGACGTGATTTCTATTTTAGTTGTTGTTGTTGTTGTGATATTCACCTGTATATTTGGAAGTGTTTATGATGCTTTCGGGTTTGTTTTGTACAGGTTTATTTTCTGTAAAGTTTCTTCGAGGGTTGTTTGATTTCTCAGATCCACCTCGGAGGACGTTCTCCAGGGTTCAGGACTTGGTTTTTGCTGCTAAAACTCATGGCGCGTTCAGGCCACACAGTAGTTTATTGGTCTTGGCAGCTCAGATCAGATTGTTGGCTGACGATGTTTAGTTCCTCTTCTTCTCCTCCTTGTTTTACAGAAAAGATGTCAGATATCCACAATGTATTTTGAGCAAACATGCATTAATTTGATTCGTTTTAAACTCTATAACCACTTCATTTGTTTGTAGGGTTGGTGCCAGTTATTTAACAGTGTGCTCTTTGTCTTTTTGTAACTGCTGTAAGTTAACTAAGATATATTTATAATTTTCATTGGTTGTAACTTGTATGTAAATATGAAGATGCTGTATATGTAGTTCTCCTTTGCAATACTAACAAACTGTGTGTGACAGTGGTTTACTTTGCTTTTTTTCTATCTTTAATATAAAATTGCATTTGCTTTTGAATACAAATATGGTAATTTTTTGGCTCGCCTTCTTTTGAAGGTACTATATACGCATTTGCATTTTTGTAACACATTACATTTTACATCACGATTCACAGATTTCTATAAACAGTGTGGAAAAACTACATAAAATTCAATTTAATATAAGATATGAAAGTGTTATGACTGCCTGTTATGGCAGCGACTGTAAGACTTTAAGAAAATCATAATATAAATCTTCCATATCTCAAATATGAGCAGACCGCAATGGAGTAATATTAGTGCTTTAATATTACTAATTTTAATGTTTGATGCCAGTTTCTTCAAGCTGTGATGTGTTTAAAGCAAAACTTGTACAACTCTATCAAAACGATTTCTCTTTCAATTTTAATAAAATGCTTATTATAGCTGATAAGAACAGTCTTCAGGCAGGTGTTTAATGCAGTGATGTTGGTTAAACAATGGATAAAGATTATAAAGTCATTTTTTCTTAGCTACAGAAAATGTTTTTCCATGTTAATGACACCGGGATGAAATGGATATGACTAAAGTTAAAGTATTGCTATGAAGGAATGGAGATGACAACCGTTGATGGATGGTAAGTGATTGATTCTATTGAATCGGTTCGTTCTAAACGGTTCTCTTTCTCATATTTATTTTTGGAAAATTAGATTTCATTATCAATTCGTTCTAAACTGTCTCATGTTTATCTTGGGGAAGTTTGATTCATTCTGTTAAATTGGTCTGTTATAAACCGTCCACTTTCATATGTATCTTTGGAAGGGTTGATTCATTCGAGAGAGTCGGTTCAGTGAATCGGCTTTCTTTGTAAAGTCCAATTCACTATAATGAGTCAATGAATAGCCTTATCCATTAGTAAGTTTGTAAATTAATACATTTATTTCTAAATTGTTTGAAAAGTTAAATACAATTCACAATTTGGATTATTTCGTTTTTTTATTGTTGACATTTCATTATTCATTTTTTTTTTTTTTTTGGCAGTTTTGGTCTTCCATACTAAATGCCTTAAATTTAGTCTCTGGAGAAATTAAAAATTTCGTTTAAGATTTATCAATTTTATTATTATTATTTTTTTTATCTAGTACATTTAAATAAAGATATATATATATATATATATATATATATATATATATATATATATATATATATATATATATATATATATATATATATATATATATGTACAAAAAAAGGTACTGGTGATTTTCTTCCAGGATATTTATCTGCTAAGTTGTTACTCAAAAACACAAAATACAAAGCCTAATTTAAAATGCAGGTAAAAACCTGTGAAAAATCAATATGCAACTTGCGGTGTTTTGTGCCCTAGTTTTACAGACATTACTTTGAGTGTATCACACAAACTAAGACTACACCACTTAAAACTAATGGTTAAGAATGTGTAGTTTTACTAGTTTAGCTATAAAGAAATTACATAAAATGTAATTGTTCAAAAATGAGTAAGTGTTGAATAATTCACTGTTGCTTTTTAAGTTTAATTATATATATATATATATTATATTTATTATTTTATGTCTTTGTATTATTTTGATGAATGAATAAATTTTTAGTTTTTGTTTTCTGGCTGAAATTTGAGTACTCTAAATTTCAGCCAAAAAAACCTGTAAAATTATGGTACACTGCTGGAAACCCTGCTGTCAGTATATTACTGTTAATTTACAGGACAATTTTTTACAGTGTACAAAATTATGCCGTTTTGACCTCTTTTAGCAGCAAATCAAAGTAAGAACTCTACATACTCTCAGGAATCTTGGTGTGATTCTGGAGCCAGACCTTAGTTTCAGTAGTCATGTCAAAGCAGTAACTAAATCAGCATACTATCATCTCAAAAACATTGCAAGAATTAGATGTTTTGTTTCCAGCCAAGACTTGGAGAACCTTGTTCATGCCTTTATCACCAGCAGGGTGGACTATTGTAATGGGCTCCCCACTGGCCTTCCCAAAAAGACCATTAGACAGCTGCAGCTCATCCAGAACGCTGCTGCCAGGATTCTGACTAGAACCAGAAGATCTGAGCATATCACACCAGTCCTCAGGTCCTTACACTGGCTTCCAGTTACATTCAGGATTGATTTTAAAGTACTTTTACTCGTATATAAGTCACTAAATGACCTAGGAACTAAATATATTTCAGATATGTTCACTGAATATAAACCTAACAGAGAACTCAGATCACTAGGATCAAGTCAAA
Organism: Carassius auratus; assembly: GCF_003368295.1. Taxonomy (NCBI): domain Eukaryota; kingdom Metazoa; phylum Chordata; class Actinopteri; order Cypriniformes; family Cyprinidae; genus Carassius; species Carassius auratus. The sequence goes on from NC_039274.1 coordinate 17,508,227, forward strand.
ACAAGGGTTCACACAAAACAAGGGGATTCCTCCTTTAGTTACTATGCTGCCCGCAGTTGGAATCAGCTTCCAGAAGAGATCAGATGTGCTAAAACACTAGTCACATTTAAATCTAGACTCAAAACCCATCTGTTTAGCTGTGCATTTGTTGAATGAGCACTGTGCGATGTCCGAACTGATTGCACTGTATTTTACATTTTGACTTTTTTTATGTCAAATAATTTTCTATTTCTAACTGTTTTTAAATTCCTTTTAAATAAGTCAATTTTTTAAAACCATTTTCAAAGTTTTAAAATTTCTTGTTTTATATTTTTTATTATTTTTCTTCATGATTATTTTACTTTCTTTTATGTTAAGCACTTTGAAGTACCATTGTGTATGAAATAGCATAGCAGCACTCTTATCATGTCAGATCCACACTCCGGCTCATAGGTGGCAGTCATTTAACTCGTTTAACCCGGCAGTGAATCCACTGAAGAAATATCCATGTTAACGTAATACTTCTGTTGAATTTTTTGGAAAGCTTATTGAAAACAACAACAACAAAAACCGTTCAGCTGCTTTTTGGCAGCACTTCTCATGAAAATGACAGAGAAAAACAACGCTGTTGGGCCACGAGTTACTGAAGACGATGTTCGACTTCTGATGAAAAGAAAAGATGACATTGAAGAGCAAATTAAAGCATACAGCGACATGCTCAAAACCGTAAGTTCAATCCATAGATATCAATATTTTCAATATGTTTTGTCGCTAAGCCCGAAGAGACACTTTTGTCGGCTGCTTGGAAGCGGATTAATTAGTTCGTTCTCATACGACGTGATGGCGACTTGCATATTAATAACATTTAACATGCCATAAAGTTAGATTTTTTTATTTATGGTTTATTACAAACGTAAAATACGGCATTTTAAACCTACTGATTTATATGGAGTCAGATTAGTGTCAAAATGACCAGTATACATGTAACGGATAAATATGACGCACGCGTGCTAAAAGTAATTCACATGCACAAACACTAGTTAACATAAAGTGCATGATTAATTTACAAAATATGTTTCCCAAATGAAAACATAAATATACAGAGTGTGCGCAAACGTTCAAATGTTGCAAATTGATTGAATGCATTTTCAGTTTGAGTCTATTTTGACTATTTTATAGGGATGCCAGAAAAAAAATCGATTCACTTAACTATTGCGATTCCTTTTTAAACGTTTAAACGTCGATTTTTTTATTTCAGTGTCGTTATATTTCAGTGTTATTTGTTTTATTTATACTATTTAATTATTTTACTTTTCTTAAGAGGTGATTGGGAGAAGTTGGCATTTTTTTCACACAGTCACTTACTTTTATCTTTTTGTTCAATTTTCAAATACTTTTTTTAACATTAAGTAAAAGTCGTCTTTATTATATTAGCTGCTGTTCCCACAAATCAATTTTAAATAATTGATAGAATATTGCATAATTTCATTGACCCATATAAGCCCACTCTGAACATCCCACATTTGCTAAATTAATTTAATACTCACTTTATTGGGAGACTGTTCAGAAATCTATTTGAAAAAAATAAACAAATGGTCTGCCCTCTTGCTCTGTTTTGGCCATAGATTTGTAAGAGTTTATTATAACTAGTCATGATATGTGCTGATATGTTTTGGCTTAATATTATACAGCAGGAGACCAAGTCCTTCAATCACAAAGAAATACGTTTGTCAACTAACACATGTGATGCATCTTTGAAAAATGTTTTCTTTAATGTGTTCTAAAGACATTTCATCACATAGTGTGTGTGTGTTTGTACCCCAGGAAGGTGTAGGCATGGACGGTCCTCTGGTTGATGTGGAAGGCTTTCCTAATGCAGATGTGGATTTGTACAAGGTCCGAACAGCAAGGCACAATATCTCTTGTAAGTACATTTTTCACGGGTTAAATGATGAATTTTCTTATGCCTTTTGATAGTAGTGAACACAAAAAGTATCATGATAATAGCCCTGACATTTATAAAAGTATATTCATATTTTAATCATTCAGTTGCACATTATATATCACAGTACCATAGCATGTTAGTGCTAAAGTGTTTCTTTGTAAAGGAATACATTTTAATGCTTTTGGCAGTGTGGGCAGGTGCCAAATCCTGCTGGAAAATGAAATCAGCATCTTTAGAAAGCTGGTCAGCAGAAGGAAGCATGAAGTGCTCCAAAATTTCTTGGTAAACGGGTGCAGTGACTTTGGTTTAAAAAAAACGCAATGGACAAAAACCAGTAGATGACATTGCACCCCAAATCATCACAGACTGTGGAAACTTAACACTGGACTTCAGGATACTTGGGCTTTGAGCTTCTCCACCCTTCCTCTAGACTCTAGGGACTTGGTTTCCAAATTAAATACATAACTTGCTCTCATCTGAAAAGAGGACGTTGGTCCACTGTGCAACAGTCCAGTTCTTCTTCTCCTGAGTCCAGGTAAGACACCTCTGATGTTGTCTGTGGTTCAGCGAATTCCTCGACACGTCTGTGTGTGACGGCTCTTGATGCATTGACCCCAGCCTCCGTCCATTCCTTGTGAAGTTCAATAAAATTCTTGAATAGATTTTGCTTGACATTCCTCATAAGGCTGCAGTTCTCTCGGTTGGTTGTGGTTTTCTTCCACACTTTTTCCTTCCACTCAACTTTCTGTTAACATGCTTGGATACAGCACTCTGTGAACAGCCAGCTTCTATGCCAATGAATGTTTGTGGCTTACCCTCCTTGTGAAGGGTGTCAATGATTGTCTTCTGGACAACTGTCAGATCAGCAGTCATCCCCATGATTGTGTAGCCGAGTGAACCAAACTGAGAGACCATCTTGAAGACTCAGGAAACCTTTGCAGGTGTCTTGAGTTGATTTGCTGATTGGCACGTCACCATATTCTGATTTGTACTCTGGTTTCACAATCTGAGTTGAATTACTGAAATTAACATTTCCATGACATTCTAATTTATTGAGATGCACCTGTGAGTGTGTGTATACGTCTATATATATATATATATGTGTGTGTGTGTGTGTATGTATGTATGTACATATACAAGCATCTCTAATCATTCTTCTAACTCTTCAAGTTCTTTATTTTTTTATAATTTATAAAGGTTTACAGAATGATCACAAGGCTATCATGGTGGAGATCGAGGAGGCTCTTCATAAGCTGCATGCCTCAGCAAGGATCAAACCTGAGAAAGATGAGACAAAGATGGAAGCCACTGAGTCGGCTGTGTCTCTTTCAGCTCCGTTTGCACTTCTGGACGCCGTCACACAGGGCTCTCCTGCTTCTCAGGCCGTGAGTTCATTCATTCACAGATTTAATGAGTTAAACTTAACTTGTTTGCTTACAACATATGAAATCAGATGATCTACTTTATTAAAATGCTGCAAACTTTAAATGCTTTTCATGTTGACTTTGAAAATCTTGTATATATTTTAGTTATATCATATAATGCTGCATGTTGACTGTTTTCTTCTAAGCTGCTCATTGGATGGTTTATTTAATTTCCTATTAGTACTTAAGTCTCTTTTTAATCTATTAGCACAAACTGATTAGGCAACTACAGAGTTTAAAACAGATGTGCAGCACTTTACGAAGCGGCTGATTGTTGATGGTGGACTCTTCATGAGTAAAAACATTCTTCTGTTTGTAGGGTTTGCGAGTCGGTGATGAGATTATAGAGTTTGGGTCTGTAAACACACAAAACTTCAGGAATCTGCACGACGTCGCTTCTGTTGTCCAACACAGTGAAGGGGTTTGTTCAAACTCGAAACTCTTTCCTTTCAGTTAAAGACTCTTTTTAATACTTTACATTCCGGTTTATGTGCTACACAGTTCCTTTTAATTCAGTCTCTGTGATTTCTGTTCACTTTAGAAATCCCTGCGTGTTGGATTGCTTCGAAGTGGACTAGAAATGCATCTTAATTTGACTCCGAAGCAATGGTCTGGTAGAGGACTACTAGGGTAAAAAATGTGCTTATTGTACTAATTTTATTTAGGAAAATATCAAAGTCGTAATAAATGGGTTATTATTAATGGCATTTTTATTCTGTCAATAGGTGCAACTTGGTACCTCTCCACAGATGACCAGTGAAGGACGAGGATCTTCTTTATGCCAAACATCACACCTTTTTTGCAGTGTTAACTTTAATTTGGCTTTTGTGTTCATTGTAAAATTGAGTTGAGTAAATAAATGACCAAGAAGAAATGACGGACTATTCAGTATCAGACTCATCAAGGATAAACAGAGAATTTATTAGCAAGGTTTCACTTAGCCTTTTCTCCTTTTAAATTTCTTGCATCCATTTTTATTTAAAATTTTTGTTCGAAAATTGGTGCATCGTGGAACAAATGCTGGCAAGAGGATGATTTTAATGTTCGCAGCTGAATGGTGAGACCAGAGTCATTCTGAAGGGCCTGGGGTACAGTTTCGTTACAGTTGATTAGAACAAGAATTATCCTTTTAATGTTTGTGATAAACGTATTATAGTGTCTCAATCGTTCATTTTTATTATATGCAAATCAGATTAAAAACTGACTTTGAAACCTTTTATCATGCCTTTTTCTAGTTTCATATAATTAATTGTTAAAAACTATGATAAAGTAAATGATAAATAGATAATTTATAATAAATAAAATAATCATTTCAAAGTCTCATTGTGTGTGTGTGTGTGTGTGTGTGTGTGTGTGTGTGTGTGTGTGTGTGTGTGTGTGTGTGTGCTTCCATTTAACTGAATTAAAAGAAAATTTATGTCCAACTACTCTAAACTTTTTATGCAACTGGCCCCAGGACTTAAAGGGTTTTTATTATACATTTTGGGAGACCCACCAAGTGAATAGGGAAAGAAATTGTATATCAATATTCCTATTAAATATGAGATATTATTTAGCCAATCTTGCCAATTGTTACTTCCATTATTACACTTATTTTTGTCATTGCATGTTGCACCAAAAACAGATTAACATGCAAATTAGATACAGTTTATAGATGGAGGACTCTACAGAGGACACATTATGACATAAAATGTAATTTGCAAAAATAATTATATTGGTTGCATTGCAGGGCTTAAATAGTTTTTTTCCATTTTCCCTTTTTTTTAAACAATGTAATGATTTGAAAAATACTAAATTCACTAAACTTATATATATACTTTTTCCTGGTAGTCAGGAGGATAAACGTATTTATTCTTTGTATGAACGTCACAAAACGTCCCTCGCGAAGGAAATGCGCAGGACTCGCTGAACCGAGCGAAGTTCCCGGATGGAGTTGTGTCGCCATATTTAGAACAGGCTCCCCGTAGGGCTGTTCGAATCCGACATTTTTGGAATCGAGTCCGACTCTGATTCGCGGATCTGGATTCGATTCCTCACTGTTGTGCTCGATTCGTTTTCGATTCTCCGTCTTTAAGATTGAAGGATCCTAATTTCGTCAGATATAATGGTCATAGAAAGTAGCCTCAGTCAACTACGATGCATTTATATCGCTCTGATTGATTTTAAATTGTAATTTTGTCTGCATTGCGCAATAAATGAGTCATAGCCCACAGCTCCGCAGTGAATATGCGTTTATAACATGAACAAGACATGAAGTGTCTAAAACGCGCATGATGTTTACTTTAATCGTGTGCTTTGCACACATATAACAAACTGTACACCGATACAAAACAGCCAGATCATTAACATCAACACATTGGTTTATTTCTCGGCCACGTCACGATTTATCTAAAATAACATCCGAGTTTATTTTTTTCGAACTGATTCATTAAGACGGCTCTGAATGATGAGTCGATTCCCTTTGATCGGATAGAATCGACTCTCAATTCCCAAAGCCTCGGAATCGATTCTTTTTCGGATACGAGGATTTTAAGCTGCTGTTGCTGCACCTAGTTTTCCAATATAACATATCTATTCCGTTTTCTACACCGTTTGCATCTGTCTGCACAAACAGACAGCGTCTCTCACCTCCTCCCGGCTCCCAGTAAACATGGCAGATCGAGAGTACTTGGTTTACCAGGCTAAACTAGCAGAACAAGCCGAGAGATACGATGGTGAGTTGATGTTTTTGGGCGAAATGTGTTGTCGCGTTTGAATTAGATCCGAGGGACAGCCGTGAACACGGAGAGGTCGTGTCTCTGATTCAATTAACTGCGTGTTGAACCCTAAATCTTTACTCTGTCCCTTCACACGTGTCCCAGGAGAAAGATCCAGGAGAGGCCCAAGCTCCGCATTGTTCATCAACTAAAGCAAATGTTGCGAAGAACATCTGCTCATCTGATACTGTAGCGTTACTAGAAACAGTTGCTTTAGTAACTGAGATCGGAGAGCACGCGATGCAAAAGATGTGCAACATTTAACAACGCACTAAATGATACATTGTTTTCCTTTCTGCGTTCAGATTTTAGGTGATGCAACAATGACTAGGCTGAATCCAGCGGTGTATTCTGCTGTTATTGGATGTTTTTACTGTATCGATGGTGTTGTGGACCTCTATGTTGACAATACGTGGTCATTTGGTGCATTAAGTGTGTCACAGCGGGTAATAAACAATGCAGTTTACCCCATTTTAATAAAAAAAGAGAATGCAAATGTGTTTTTTTCATGGACTATTGAGATTTACATTTTGTATGTTAGAGAGCTAAATGGGTTTACAGGTTTGTTAGCTTGACCAAAACCTTTAAAATATTTTTAAATGCTTCAAGTTTTAAGGTTTTTGCCATCTGTATAGTACAAATGTAGAGGACTGTCACATAGACAAACCAAAATCTTGCATAAAATCGTACAAAGTTTGTTTTCAGCATAACACTTCTGCTACAAACATTAATGTTATCTGAACTGACTACTTTTGGCATTAACTTGCTTTATTAAACCACTCCGTTCCCAGTCTGTGACATTCATTGTTGTTATGCACTAAATGCATCATTTCATTTCCCCCCCCTTTGCTCTCCAGATCTTTGATGGTGGGTTCCTCTGTGTCTTTAGGATGATTCTCGTCTCTGTGTTTCAGAAATGGTGGAGTCCATGAAGAGCGTCGCAGGAAAGGACACCGAGCTGACCGTAGAGGAGAGAAACCTGTTATCGGTGGCGTATAAGAACGTGATCGGCGCTCGACGAGCCTCCTGGAGGATCATCAGCAGCATCGAGCAGAAAGAGGAGAGCAAGGGAGGAGAGGGCAAGCTCAAGATGATCCGGGAATACAGACAAGCGGTGAGACGCGTGGAGCCTTAAAGAGATAGTTCACCCAAAAATCCTGTTAGAAGAACTATAAAAATTTAAGTGAAACAAATGGTGTAATGGATTCATTTCGTTTTTTAAAACATAATGTTATATACATTTAATAAGCATTTGTTCTTTGTAATACCTCAGTGCTTGTTTATAATGCTTCAATCCATCTCTTGAAAAGTCGTGGGTTTAATGTCTCCGAAACCGTGATGTGTGCAGTGATCTAGATGCTGTAATTCCTCTGTGGTTTCTCGTCTTGTCTTATTCAGGTTGAGAATGAGCTGAAATCTGTTTGCAGTGACATACTGGATGTCCTGGACAAACACCTCATTCCTGCCGCCAACACGGGAGAATCCAAAGTCTTCTACTACAAAATGTAGGTGTTTGACGAAACAAAGTGCATGCATTGAAAACGTTATGGGTCTTTTATATGGGCGAGGTTCTGCATGCTAAATATGAGCATGAGACTTTTGCCTCATGTAGGTCATGGATTTGATTCCCAGGAAACGTGCATAATTATTAAATGCATGCCTTAAAGCATGCTAATCATGCACGCTAAATCGTTTAGGATTTAAGGGCCTGCTGAATGCAGACATGTAAACGTACGTTTTTGTAGGACTTTATCAAATCATTTAGAAACTGATCCCCTGGAATGTTCACCTAGAAATGAAAATTAGTTGTTAATTTACTCATCCTCAGGCCATGCAGGATGTAGGTGACTTATTTCTTCTTTAATAGCCTTCATAGATGGACGCTGCTGTGATTTAGGTTAATAAAGCATAACACCAAACGATCTGTAATAACAGACAAAGTGACCATGCAATAAAAACTCCTGAGGTGTGACATTACTGTCAGATCTAACACGGTCAGCACAGCATTGTCTTTTAGTTTCAGTCTTTCTGAATATCCAGCGTTGAATCGTGACTTGTTTGTAGTGGTTGACCGATTTTGGTTTCTTTGGAAAGCAGGGGGGCCGATATAAAACCGATATAATTGTATTTCTTTTAAATAATATTTAAGGAATTTGAAATAATTTGTAAGTGGATAAAAAAAAAATGTGTGAAATAAACAAATAAATAAATATTTAAAAAAAATGATTAAAAAGGAAGTAAACCGTAACCAAAAGATCACTCCGTATTCTGGGAAGTTTGTGTGCACTGCGAATCATATTTTTCAAATAAAGCCAAGGTAACACTCATTTTACACACAGCACACAGAAAAAATGGTATGAATATGACAGTGGGCAAATGCATAAAGCGCAGCATAATTTGAAATCATGAATTTAATGTAAAAATATTGAATTTGCATGGACCGATCGTCACACAGAGAACATGCACAATTCTCAAGATCTCACAGCTGGACTCGACTGAGTCTGCAAGGTTTGTGAAATGAAATGTTCATTATTCATTGAAAGATTTGTTGGAATGATGTAAATGTGTATTTGCTGAATGCTGACGGTAAACGAGAAAGTACTATAATGTTTACCTTTTTTATTACTAATAATATAAAAGCAATCGTTATTATATTTTCTGTATACATCAATTCCTTTGTTTAACGGTTCTATCAGATTTTTAGACAGACTTCTATCTGTATTAGACAGAACTGTTAACGAACACATTTGGCCTCGAACACATCGGCCAAAAAGAAAAACTTATCGGCTTGTAAAATGCCAAATATCGGCCGATATATCGGTCAACCGCTACTTGTTTGTAAACAAATCGGGAGTCAGAGTCGCGCTCTGACAGTGACATTTGATTGAGCAACTTGCATATCTGTGCTGCTCGAGCTCAAACTGCTTCAGACGGTTCAAAAGAGTCACTTGTTTGTGAACCAGACATTTTTGCATGAACTAACTGCATAATACTTACTTTCTATTTTCTTTTTTTAAACCAAAAAAGGCATGTGAATAACCAGAAAATTCGCATAGTGTGTATTTTAAAGCTCCAGCATACAGTAGCCTGCTCATTCATTATACTGGTGTTTCTGACAGCAGGAGCTCTGAACAGTTGCTAATAAGAAGATAATGAAGCTTGTCACCCACACTAGGTTTTGTGTCTTGTGTGTGTTCTTAGGAAAGGAGACTACGACAGGTACCTAGCAGAGTTTGCCACAGGTAATGACAGGAAGGAAGCAGCGGAGAACAGTCTGGTGGCGTATAAAGCTGCCAGTGACATCGCCATGATTGAGCTCCCGCCCACACATCCCATCCGGCTCGGACTCGCTCTCAACTTCTCTGTCTTCTACTACGAGATCCTGAACTCCCCCGACCGCGCCTGCAGGTTGGGCTGCTTCTCTCCTCACTCAAAGTGTCTAATGTTTGATGTTAACTTGCTTCTGTCCGATATTAATATGCACACACACCCATGGCTAAGCAGTGTTATTTTAGGGTAACTGATCTACTCGTATAGTTTTATTCATATTTTGAACTAGTTTTTATTTTGATATTTTCGGTTTTCGTTTTAAAAAAGTTAGTATTTTTTTTATCTCTATTTATTTATTTAAATTTTAATAAAGCTTGAGTTATTTTAGTACATCAAGTTAAACTAAATGAAAACGAGATGTTCCCTTAGCAACTAGTTTTTAAATATTTTATAATTTTTTTTATTTTATTTTTTCGCACATAATGGTATCATTTATTTTTATTATTTTTGTTTGTTTCGATTTTAGTTAATAATCCTATGGCTAAGTAAGCCATTCATAGGTGGATTCCTAAAGATGTGAGATAATGTGGCTGTGTGCATCCTAAAAGTTTAAAATCGTTTGCATATATATTAATGATTAATAATATTGGCATTATATATGATATATATGCATTTCAGATTCCCAACATCCGCGGTGCCTTGAGAAGATCCCCGTTTTCTGACACAATATTTGACACACTTATTTAAAAGAAAATTAATAGTGATTAATATTATCAATTTAACTGCTCTGACACTATTGGACGGGTACCGAATTTCAGCTGAATAGTAATACTTGTCTAAATTCATAATTGACGTGCTGTAGAAAATAAACACTGTTATTTTTCTGGTTTTTCATGTCAAGCTGCTTCGAAGCAGTCGATATTCTATAAACCACTATAACAATAAATGTGACTTATTAGCAGAAAATGGGAGGGTTGATTTACTAAGCAGTTAGCCATGATGCATTTTCCTGGCGTTTAATAAAAACAGTAGTTATTTAGAGAGAAAAGTAAATATGATTTTAGTCTATATCTCCATTTTGTGTTTATCATTTAAAATGAGATCTTTTAACTTGGTAATTTATTATATTTCTACATTTTTTATTCATTTGAATACTTCATGGTGCAGCCCCCTGGTTCAGAACCACTGCCTTATGGGAAAAGCCCCTCTGAAAAAGCCAGTCTGACTCCTCCAACAGGTTGGCGAAGGCGGCGTTTGACGATGCGATCGCGGAGCTGGACACGCTGAGTGAGGACAGTTACAAGGACTCGACGCTCATCATGCAGCTGTTACGGGACAACCTGACACTCTGGACCTCAGACACACAGGGAGACGGTGAGACACCCACCGGACCGAAGCCAAGTCTGCATCACAGAAACATTGATTGTGTTAAAAAGAATAGTTCTGAAATGCACGGAGAGGTAAAATCACAGCTTTTTGAGGTTCGCAGAAAGGGCCATAGTAAGACCACAAACCATGTCATCCAATGTAGAGACAAATTCAGTAGAACAACAAATGACTTTAATGAAAACTCAATTGTAATATTTCCACTCCTCTGAGTACATTACGTTCTCTTGAGACTCTTGAACGGGTTTTGGATTTCAAATTTAGTTTTAGAATTTTGGAAAAAGTGTAAATTCTAACTTTTGTTTTAATGACAAGAAACTGGCACGGTGTTAAACAATTTATTAAATAAAGTTAGTATTTAATGAAAGTTTCTTGAGCTAAAAAAAATGCATTGGTTAACTACAATAACTCTTCATAAATGTTGCATTATTGAATAAGGAGCTGCTCTATTGACCCGTGTCATTCCTAATAAGCCAAATAAACGACGAAGCCATCGAACCATTGCACAAACTTCCCATGTGCACATGTAGACCTGTCAAACCATCTCAGGGAGGTGTGTGAGAGCTGCTGTCTTACAGAGATAGATACAGACACGCTTTTGTTAAGGATAGTGAATTACGGAAGCTGTTTACGTGTAACGTGCAGCATTTTAACACTGAAATCTAGAATTACTGGTCGAAAGCATCGTCTCTCCATTTTGGTTATTTCCAACTATATTATATTAAAATGTATTGGTAATATTAACAACGCTGACTACAATAATTGAACAAATTGAATTATTTTTTGACATTAAAATCACTAGTATTGTTTATTTATTTATTTTTTTTCATTTTCAATGATAGATGAATGAATGAACTAGTACATTAGAACATAGGAGAAGCTTCAGTGGTATGTTGTTTTTGTACTTTTTTGCCTCCTCTTGTAATAAAGCATGGTGGGCCAAGTCAAAGGTCAACACTTCGGCCCTCAGGCCCTGGTTTGGGCTTCTCTGCACTATATAGATGAAGCTGGTTGTAGTATATTTGCAGAGTGTTTATGTGCTGTGTGTAGCTTGACTTCAGCTTTGCGTTTCAGGCATAAAACATGGAAGGTGTAGAGTTTGTCTTCTGCTGTGCAGCTTAAACTACCAATGCCACTGTAATAACAAAGACTCATGCTTTTCTCTTTCTCCTCAGGTGAAGAACAAACTAAAGCAGCGCCTCCAGATGCTGAGGAAGAAAAGCAGTGAGAAGTGACGGCCAACACGCTAAACTCCCTTCTCTCCATCCATCTCTCTCTCTCTCTCAGCGTCTCTCGTGTGTCCCTGTCTCTCAGGGAAGCTCATGATGTCATCGAGAAGAGATCAGATGCTGTCTATCACTTCATCTTTCTCCCCTCTCTCTCTCTCGCTCGTTATATCATCGCTTTGCTCTCTGATCGTCTACACTGGTTCGGAATAATTACGACTAGAAAAGATCTCTTCAGCTCCCCAGGGCTACATTTGTTTAATAAAAATACTTTAAAAACAGTAAAATGGTGAAATATCAGTAAGATTTAGATGACTGGTTTCTATTGTAATATGTTTTTAAAATATCTTGTTTTTTTCAGCATCATTATTCCAGTCTTCAGTGTCACATGATCTTCAGAAATTCAGAAATGTTCTCATTTATTGGTGCCCAAGGATGCATTAAATTGCTCATAAATGCTGTTATTTTGAAATTCCTGTTCATAAAAGATTTTAGAAAATAAAAAAGGGGTTTCCTCATAAATATTAAGCAAAAAAACAACATTGACAATGACCATTATTAATAACTGAGCACCAGTAATATTTGAGCAGCAGATCTGCGCATTAGAATGTTTTTGAAGGATCATGTGACACAGAAATACATCACATTTTAAAACATATTCAATTAAATTGTAATATTTCTCAGTGTTACAGTTTTTACTATACTTCTCATCAAACAAACGCTCGTTAAGCTTGAGAGATTTAAATAATCTGAATTATTCCAAACGTTTGACCGGTAGTGTATATTTTTGGGGTTTAGGGTTTTATTTTTATTTTAGTCATATTTTTTTCTTAAGTGTTTTTTAACTAACTATTCACTTCGATCTTGTATGATTATATGAGGCCAGAACGGAGAGTTTTCCTCTGTAAGGTGTTAGGTTTATTCCCTGTTACAAGATTCCTGAGAATCACACTTTTATTACGTAAGCTTGCGTTTGCATATTTCTTCATCAGTGTTGTTCAGCTCAGTGGCCAGGAACGGAGGAATTTATTTTTATGTTCTTGAAAAGTAGAAACGCAAGCCATTTATCATAAACGTACCATCCTTAAATGCAAAGTGTTTATATACATATATAAAATGTAATTTTTTTTGTCAGCAGGTTCTCTGTATGTGGTAGTGTGTGATGTGGTCTGTGACAATGGGTCAATAACTATAACACTTTTCAAGCTTTTAGGAAATTAATGCAAACCTCGCCTCACTGTTATTCAAAAAAATATTGCTATAGAGCCATAAATAGGATGGCTTTTTTTCTCAAGATCAGATGCAAAACAAGCACGATGCATTAGTTTTCCTTCAAGTGAGTATGAAGTGTAACTCTAGTTAGGGATTTTGGTCACACTTTACCAAAACATTTGTTAACATTATTTAATTATATGAGTTAACAATATTTAAAGAATATTAATTAATCTTAGTTCAATTTTAACAGTTATACATTTGTCGTTTACTACCGGTAAATGCTTTAAAATTTGATCACACTATTTTAAGGTGTCCTTATCATACTGTTATTATGCAATTAAGTACTGTGTAATATTAATTAACATTTACTTTAGAATTTTAGGTCCGTTTCTTTTTAATTTGATACAGTAAGTACAGTAATGTGCAACAAGGACACTGTAAAGTTAAGCAAGTTACCAAATATTCTGCTGATTGCTAGTTCAACTTCGTTAATGCATTAATGTTAACAAATGAGACTTTGTGAAGTGTTACCAGGATTTGTTTGTGTATCTTCTCTGGGTCTGACTCTTTCTCTCTTCTGTCAGCATCCTCATGTATTTCTTCTGTTTCTTCAGTACGTGTAACTTGAATCTGATTTGTACAACTATTCGTTCTGCCTGAAGCCAACAAGCACCTGGAAACACCGCATGGGATCCACTCCACCGTTCAGATAAACCAAGACTAAATAAATGAACTAATAAAACACTATCTTTACCTTTCTCTGTGTTTTATCTGATTTATTGGTGTCACAGAGGTTCATTTAAAACGTCAGGAAAACATACTTGGTACGCTGAAGAAAAAAAATGGAGTAGGAAAAATTTTCACTCAGAAATTGCCATTCAATTTGACAAAAATACACCTTTTTTGTTTGTCTACTGTAGTAACATTTAACATATTTGAGTTGTGAAATCAAAGGCAGCAGAGAGGGACAAACTGACTGTTTCCTGCTTTTATAACTGGAGAAAAAAACTAACAAAACACTGGCAATAATGTCAAATATTTTCAGTCTGTATATTTTATATTTTTTGTTCATATATGTGGAGTAGCAAATCTCCCAACAGAGGTTAACTATCCAAACACATGTCACTTGGAGTAGAGAAGGGTTGATAATGTTATTAAAATTAACTTTTTTTAGTATTAAGTTACTTCATTCTCTTTAATCATTTGGTTCACTCAAAAATTACCATTTTGTCATTTACGAATTATGTTGGCTAAATGATTCACTTTTGTGGAAGACAATGTTTTGAAGAACTATGTTGATCAAATTAGTCAGAGGTCCAAAACAATACTTGACTTGAACTCCACTGAGAGTTATTGTTTGGACAGAATAAAAAAAAAAAAAGAGAGAGAAAATGCAAGCATGTAACTGTCCCTTTATCTTCTGCTCCTTCAGACTGAGGGTCATTAGGGGGCGCTAGTGCATTTCAGTAATCTGTGTTGGCGCTAATGTCCTAAATGTGCCAAATGTCCAGAAGTCGATGCTAGATGCAGAGGAGCATTTCAGTTCTTTTATGTTGTCCTTGCATTGCTCTTGAAACAAATCAGTTGAAAACAGTTTTTGTTGCTTTATATTTTTGTGGAAACTTTTTTTTTCTTGGGATTCTTTGATTACTAGGAAGTTAAAACAGCATTTATTATATACAGCGTCTGTTATATATTGTCTTTCATTTCACGTTTGCCTCCTTTTGGACAAAAATATTATTTTGTAATTAAAATAACTTACCCCAAACCTTTGAATGGCAGTGTATCACAGAAGACCTGAAGTGAATGTGTCCTCATCCATCCAGCGCTTTCCCTGACAGCTGAAGTGTCTGAACACTGATGAATCCCACAGCCATGTTCATGTTCCATGTTGATCAACATCCGATGATCCCCTAGATTGTGTCTGTGATGTTTCAGCTCCAAAAACCCCAATGATCATTTATTATTCCATGCTGAAAATATATATATTTTTAAACAGAAACAAAAACTTGCTGTTTTCATGCATGTATCTTTAAATGCAAATGAGCTGCTGTTCCCCGCCCACTTTCCAGAAGAGGGCTGTGCCTTTATACATAAGAAATTAAATGCACCCTTGGATACTCAAGCCAAAACTAAACATCTGTTTAGTCTTGATTATCATGTCTGACGTGACATTGCAGTTCTTCCACATCATGAAAGTTTAAACTTCTGATATGTGGTTCTCTTTCGAGCATTCACTATACATTAAGAAAATTGAGATGGGAACAGCATTTTCACCACATCCAGTGGCTACCTTGTGCCAAATTTGCGTGGGCCCCATCGACTTGCAGGACCAGCACCAGAGAGCCTTTCACTGCCTCCTGCTGTCTTTCTCGGGAGGAACTGGTTATCTCAAGCAAACAGCTCGTTATGGTGCCCCAACCTAGAGTTGTGGACCCTTCATGTGTGGCTACTTCAGGGGTCCTAGAGGGGCTTAGGTCCCTGCCTCCCGGTGTGCTAGTCATGCTTATTGAGTCTTGTGCACCTTCTAATATAGGCTTCTGTATGCTCTGCAATGAGGAGTGTTCATGAAATGGTGCTATGATAGAGATATCGACTCGGCAAGCTGTCCCGTGTCAGATGATCTATGTTTTTTGCAGCACAGGCTAGGTAACAAGTCTACCATCAAAGCTAAAGGTTAATTAAGCTGCTATTGCTTTATTTAATTCCCTGGTTGATGGTCAGTTGATCAGGAGGCACATGCTGGTGGTCAGATTTTTTCAGGGAAGCGAGGAGATTACATCCCCAATGCCCATCATCGGTGACACTGTGGGGTCTAGCGCTGGTTCTGAAAGCTGTCTCTTTACCTCTGTTCGAGCCCTTGGCATCCCTTGCTCTCCCTCTGCTTACTGCCCCTTGCTTTGGCTAAGTGCATAGGAGAACTGCTCGTGCTCAGTGGAAAGTGATTGTATTCACTTTGGGCTTGGGGACTGCAGTGTTACTCTCCAGCCAAGACCAGGCTACGCACCTAAACCACTTTCTACCCCCTTTTAAAGCGTTAGTCATTTCTTTGCCTGCTTTGTCTTCTGATCTGTCGACCTTGCATGACGCTGAGGCTCAGAGCACTCTCTTACTGGATAGTGAATGTCAGAGACAGGAATGCACTCTCAGTATCAGAGCCCATATGATGAGGTCAGTTTCCTCTTCATGGGCCTGGTCGAAAGGGACCATCTGTTCGAGGTGCATGCTTTGCAGCTGGGTGGTCTTCACAGAATATTTCGGCAGGTTTCACAAGTTGGATGTGCCATCCTAGGTGTCTCGAGTGCTTTCGGTGAGTCACTAACCTCATGCAGATATGCTAATTTAGTTAATAAGGTAGAGATCCTTACCAGTGGTGGGCGGAGCCTATTCAGAATGACATCACATTGGAGAACATTCCTGAACAGCTCATTTTGAGATACATTTCTTGTAATTTATGGGGAAATTACTAATTGAGTGGATAAATATTTACCACAACAGTGTGGTTTTTGTACACACTACCAACGCATAATTATTTTCAAAAACAATACAAAAGTGAATTTTGCTTATTAGGTCCCCTTTAAAGAACACAATATTTGCACTATTATACCTTTTTAAGACTAAAGTAATTTTAGAATGGATTTAGTTGAAACCATAAAAAGTATTAAAGTATTAAAACAGTTAGATGCCATGGAAACATTTCCCATTTTAGTTTAAAATTTATGTACTGACATAACAAACTAAAACTGAAATAGAAATTAATAAAAAACAATAGACATTAAAAACTTGTAAACCTGACAAAACAATTATTAAAATGAAAATGAATGCTGAAATAAATGAAAAACTAATGTAAACATTATTAACCAGTCACAATAAAAAGCTTTTTTTATTAAAATTTAATTATATATATATATATATATATATATATATATATATATATATATATATATATATGTGTGTGTGTGTGTGTGTGTGTGTGTGTGTGTGTGTGTGTGTAAACTATTAATAAAAAACTATAATGGAATCTCAATGATGCTAAAATAACTGGACAGAACCTCTCATTTTATTATTGCACATTTTATTGCACACAATATATAATAGTGTTTTTTTCTACAGCATTCCTTTATGGAAAAGGCATGAAGCATTTGAATTTTCCCTCTCCACCATAATCATTATTTAGTGACATCACCGTTTTGTAATTGCACTAACCATTCAGCAAATATCATCTCAGTGTTACCACTATTTACAAAATTAGATGAATCTCACAGGACAGAACTCACAGACTGCTTATCTATATACATGCCAACAACTGTTATCAACAGTGAAATTTACAACCGTTAGAGTATAGAGTAGACATTATTGCTAGACTCACTGATTTCCCTCCAGTCTAACAACACTACTCACACCATATCCATTTCTATGTAATATAGAAATATTAAAAACACTTCCAACTAGAATTTATAAAACTAGGCAAATCGTAGTTAAATATAGACAGTAATTTCGTGTACTCTCATACTTAATAACAAACAGGTCTAAATATACATAAATAACAAATAACCCTAAATATTCCCCATATAGCATTTTCTATAAATATCGTATTTTCCAATTACAACTATTAAAATTATTATTATTATTTGTTTTTGTTTTTAAGGGGGATGATCTGAAATTTCACTAAAAAAAAATCAGTGCACATATATTATATTCTATAACAACCAGTTACAAACCTCTTTTTAAAAACATCCATCAAGAAAACAACTATCAAAAATACAATCACATTAAATTACTACTACAGGCAAACCTGTGTTGTTGTTGCTTAAATATATATTAGTCTATCGCTAAAAGACCTATTATGTTTCTACAAATATTCCCACACGCACATGAATCATCAAAGACAAATGATCAGTCTCTATGAATTCAGAAGTATTGCTACAGTCAGTGCAAACTGATTAAAGACAGAATTACCACAACGTGATTACTTGGTCAATAACTACAGGAAATAAACAGTCTTTATATAACTAGTGCTATTACATAATCTGATTACAAAAACCAAGTACATGAAATTTGAGTACAATTAAAAAACAAGTCATCAGAGTACAGTTCATTTTTCGTGGGCTACATGCTGACATACTGATATTACTATGGATTACAATACCATCAGTCAACAGAAATACATTAATCTGTGATTTACTGAAGAGTTGTTCGTTTGGTTAACCCTTGTCATTCCAAATGATGTATTATATCCACAACAAACGTCAACTAGCAAACTTTAATAGTCTGCTGTGCTAGTTTACTTTTGTGTGACGAGTGTCGATTGATTCTTAAAGGGATAGTTCACCCAAAAATCATTTCACAAAAGAAGATATTTTAAGGAATGTTGGTACCCAGTTAGTTCTGGAGACCTTTGACTTACATTGTATGGACAAAAACAAAACACCGAGACATTTCTCAAAATATTTTCTTTTATGTTCCACCGAAGGACAGGTTTGTTTCGACATCAATGATGACAGTTGTAATTTTGGGGCGAACTAGCTCTATAATTCACAAATTAGTGATTACATTTTCATCAAAACATTTGCATTTAACGAATCAATTTAAGGCTATTTGTGTTGTGTGTGCAGTAGTTTAACGAATATGTTCCTTTTTGGTCTTTTTTGTGTTTTTTTTTTTGTCAGAATAAAACAATACAATAGTGCTCTCTGGAGAAAGCCTTTCTCTTCATAAGACGTTAACTGATGGACTGGAGTGGTGTGGATTACTGTGTTGTTTTTATCAGCTGTTTGGACTCTCATTCTGACGGCACCCATTCACTGCAGAGCATCCATTGCTGAGACACTGATTCAATGCTACATTTCTCCAAATCTGATGAAAAAACAATCTCATCTACATCTTGGATGCCCTAAGAGTGGGTACATTTTCAGCACTTTTACATTTGCTGTATTCGTGTAGATCAGGTAACAGTAAGGCTGAACAACAGAGGTTTCCTATCATGCTTAAAGCATTTTGTAAACACTCTAGTCCAGCTGCACTATAAGTGAGAAAGGGCCACATATATAGGCTGAAACACTGTGAACGCAGACTGGCGGAGTAATACAACCTGTGAAATGTCCTAGTGCTTTTGTGCTGTTTATCAGTGCTCTTGCAACACAGAAACAGGCCTACCCTTGTGAAAAAGAAGTCTGCTTAAATGTATTGAATTTGCACTTGAAGTGTACTTAAAATCTAAAAAAAAAAAAAAAAACTGCATATAATATTTTTCACATGCAAGCACACTTAAGTGACTTGAAGAGAGGACTGTTTCCGAACACACTTAAGTACACTTTTTAAAATTACACTAACGATGTCAAATTTAATTTTAAATCATTGTTTTAATAATCTTTTGTCATGTTTTAAAGAAGCACACTTTTGATGTGTTGACTAACATACTCCAGCACATGTAAAGTACTAGATTATAATTTTAACTGTATTGTTATTTAATGTGGCATTTAAAGTTAATAACAATATTTTAAATGTTCTAGATTCCAACTTCACCATTACACGTGTAATTAGAAATATATTTAAAGACTTTACAATTCAACTATATTTTAAAGACAACAGAAGTAATTATAAAATTAAGTCCTACTTAAGTGGGTCAAAAATCACTCCTAAGTTCAACTAATTGCATTTAATATAAATTTAAGCTATATAACACAATTGCATTAATTGCAAATAACATGCAATTAATTGTATGAAAATATTACATTCAGTTTACACTTAAAGAATAGAAAAATAAATACTGTAAATGAATGTAATTAAGTATGCTAAAATGTATTTCTTTTCCACAAGGGTAAAACACTGCAAAGTAGAATTACTGAGCCATGAGCAGGTAAACCGTGCATGATTGTAATACTTCAGTGTTTCTGTAAGTGTGGCTGACTGAAGACAGAAACTATTTTATAATACAGTAAACCTTTCAGCTTGAAGCAGTCCTTAACGAGGCAATCAAAAACTGTATCCGTTCCTGCTGTGGTCAGAACAAAGGACTGACCAGATCTTGAAAACCATTCTGAGGTTGTTTCTGTAGAGCATAACATTTCCCTTTGCTGCTACACTGTACGCAGGCATGAAATCAGCCAAGATTTAGTACCTGATCTACAGTCAAAGCAGTATAAAAATGAAACATAACAAGAACGCACTGAAGAGTGTGTCAGCGGCTCTAGAGCTGACCGAAGAGGATGGAGCAGAGCAGAAAGATGGAGTAAAGGAGCAGGAGACCAAGACCTAGTTTCCGATCCAGCTTCCAGCCGTTTAGATGCACACTCAGGACCTACAACACACACACACACACACACACAGAGTCAGCATAGACACTAACAGCACTGTGAATGTATGTAATCGGGATGCAATTGGGGGATTTCAGTCCCCCTTTCGGGTCAGTCATTTATATTCCTGCTTCTGGTCAGACAAGATGCATTTCCCATTTCCCACAGCAGATGGTGATGTATGTTCTCCTACTGGCATATTAAAACTTGCCTTATAGATTCATCTGAGTGGAACATAACTGATCTGATTAACATTACATTATAATTTTAAGTCTAATGTTTATAAATGGCAGGTCAACAGTTTCACTAGCAATTTCCATCATCAGCGTGAGGCCAGATTTGATACAGATGTTAGTTTTGTCACCACAAATAGCCTAGTAAAATGTGCACGACACTACGACTTATTCTGGACTAATATGGATAAAGATAAATGTTTTTTAAGATAGATGGTTGAAATGTGTTCAAAATGATTGACAGCTTACCTTAATACTCCATGAGTTCTGTAAATTGTATAAATACATTGATATTCAAGATAATTGTTAAAATACACTTTATATTTATAAATAATAATTTTTTTTATAATATTATAAAA